>NC_041393.1:647866359-647892640 GCF_002162155.2 Triticum dicoccoides
GAGAGGGTTGCTCTTCACTCGATAGGATTTTGATAACTTAGGCGAGTACTTGGACTGCAGCTAAGCCCCCGAGTGGAAGTCTGGCTTACCACTCGGTAGGATTTTGATAACTTAGGCGAGTACTTGGACTGCAGCTAAGCCTCCGAGTGAGAGGTTTGCTCTTCACTCGGTAGGATTTTGATAACTTAGGCGAGTACTTGGACTGCAGCTAAGCCTCCGAGTGAGAGGGTTGCTCTTCACTCGGTAGGATTTTGATAACTTAGGCGAGTCCTTGGACTGCAGCTAAGCCTCCGAGTGAGAGGTTTGCTCTTCACTCGGTAGGATTTTTATAACTTAGGCGAGCACAGGGCTGCAGCTAAGCCTCCGAGTGGAAGTCTGGCTTACCACTCGGTAGGGTTTTTGATAACTTAGGCGAGTGCTTGGACTGCAGCTAAGCCCCCAAGTGAGAGGGTTGCTCTTCACTCGGTAGGATTTTTATAACTTAGGCGAGCACAGGGCTGCAGCTAAGCCTCCGAGTGAGAGGCTTGCTCTTCACTCGGTAGGATTTTGATAACTTAGGCGAAACGGATTCGCAGCTAAGCCTCCGAGTGAGAGTCTGGCTCACCACTCGGTAGGATTTTTACAAACTTAGGCGAAACGGATTCGCGGCTAAGTCACCCACTGAGGGGGAATTTTATTTGGACAAAAATAAAAAGTGACAGAAATTATGGAGGAACTATGACACTATTATTTTGAGGTCCATGAACTACAGAAGTATTTTATTGCAACTCATCCGAGTGATAAAACTTAAGTGTAAAATGGGCGGAGTAGCTCCGCGTTCCAAGCTCGGGGCTCGTCGATATTATGCTCGACGTTGTAAAGACGGTACGCCTCGTTGTGGAGAACCTTGGTGACGATGAAGGGGCCTTCCGAAGAAGGAGCAAGCTTGTGTGGTTTGTGCTGATCCACTTGGAGAACTAAATCCCCTTCCTGAAAGGCTCGACCTCTCACATTTCTGGCGTGGAAACGACGCAAATCTTGTTGGTAGATGGTCGACCGGATCAGAGCCATCTCCCTTTCTTCCTCTAAAAGGTCGACTGCGTCCTGCCGCGCTTGTTCAGCCTCTGCTTCGTTGTAGATTTCAACTCGAGGAGCATTGTGGAGAAGATCACTCGGCAAGACTGCTTCAGCTCCGTAGACCAAGAAGAATGGAGTTCTTCCGGTCGACCGATTAGGTGTGGTCCGCAGTCCCCAAAGTACTGAGGGAAGTTCGTCGACCCAAGCTCCAACTGCGTGTTTGAGATCACGCATCAGTCGAGGCTTCAATCCCTTAAGAATCAGTCCATTAGCTCGCTCTGCTTGTCCATTCGACTGCGGATGGGCGACTGAAGCGTAGTCGACCCGTGTGCCTTGGGAGCTGCAGAAATCTCTGAATTCCTCTGAGTCAAAGTTCGACCCATTATCCGTAATGATGCTGTGCGGGACTCCATATCTGAATATTAGTTCCCTGATGAAGCTAACAGCAGTACCGGTGTCAAGGCTCTTGATTGGTTTAGCCTCGATCCACTTGGTGAACTTGTCGACTGCCACCAGTACATGCGTGAAGCCACTTCGTCCTGTTCTCAAAGGACCGACCATGTCCAGTCCCCATACTGCGAAAGGCCAGACGAGTGGGATGGTCTTCAGAGCCGACGCAGGCTTGTGCGACATATTCGAGTAGAACTGACATCCCTCGCACTTATCCACTATCTCTTTTGCCATCTCATTCTCCTTTGGCCAGTAAAATCCAGCTCGGTATGCTTTGGCCACGATGGTCCGAGAGGACGCATGATGACCACAGGTCCCCGAGTGAATATCATTGAGGATGAGTCGACCTTCTTCCGGTGTTATGCACTTCTGACCAACTCCAGTCGCGCTTTCTCTGTATAATTGTCCTTTGATTACGGTAAAGGCCTTAGATCGACGGACGATCTGTCGAGCCTCTTCCTCATCCTCCGGAAGCTCTTTTCTCAGGATATATGTGACATACGGAACTGTCCAGTCGGGAATGACCACCAAAACCTCCATGATCAAGTCGACCACCGCTGGGACTTCAACTTCAGTCGGATCTGTGGCACTCTTGGGCTGTGGAGTTTCTTCGGTGAAAGGATCTTCTTTGACCGACGGAGTGTGTATATGCTCCAAGAACACACCACTCGGAATGGCTTCTCTCTTGGAACCTATCTTTGCTAGATCATCAGCTGCTTGATTTTTCAGTCGGGGTATATGATGGAGCTCCAACCCCTCGAACTTCTTTTCCAGCTTCCTCACTGCACTGCAGTATCCAGTCATGGCTGGGCTTCTCACGTCCCACTCTTTCATCACCTGATTGACCACTAAATCCGAGTCGCCATAGACCATCAGGCGACGGACGCCGAGTGAAATGGCCATGCGCAACCCATATAAGAGGGCCTCATATTCTGCCTCATTGTTGGAGGAATCAAAGTGAATCTGGAGCACATATCTGAGCTTATCTCCTCTGGGGGAAACTAGGACAACCCCAGCACCGGAACCATTCAACATCTTAGAGCCATCAAAGAACATGGTCCAATGCTCCGAGTGAACTTCAGTCGGCTGCTGCTGTTCAATCCACTCGGCGAGGAAATCTGCTATTGCCTGGGACTTAATGGCTTTCTTTGCCTCAAACTTGATATCAAGGGGAAGAAGTTCAGTCGCCCATTTGGCCACTCGACCAGTTGCATCTCTGTTGTGCAAAATCTCTGATAGTGGAGCATCGCTGACGACTGTGATGGAATGATCAGAAAAATAATGAGCAACCTTCTTTGTGGTCATGTATATTCCATACACAAGCTTCTGATAATGAGGATATCTCTGCTTGGATGGAGTCAAGACTTCAGACAAATAATACACTGGGCGCTGAACTTTGAGAGCTTTTCCTTCTTCTTCCCGCTCGACCGTTAGCACAGTACTGACGACTTGTCCTGTGGCTGCGATATAGAGCAACAGAGGCTCTTTGCTGATTGGAGCAGCAAGCACCGGCTGGGTGGAGAGCAGAGTTTTTAACTCGGCAAACGCTGCATCAGCTTCTGGAGTCCACTCGAACTTGTCTGTCTTCTTCATCAGTCGGTAAAGAGGCAATGCCTTTTCACCGAGTCGTGAGATGAATCGACTTAATGCGGCCAAGCATCCAGTAAGCTTCTGGACATCGTGCACTCGCACAGGGCGTTTCATTCGGAGAATAGTGCCAATCTTCTCTGGGTTAGCGTCGATTCCCCGTTCGGAAACGAGAAAACCGAGTAACTTGCCACCAGGAACTCCAAATGTGCACTTTGATGGATTGAGCTTGATATCATATCTTCTGAGGTTGGCAAATGTTTCGGCGAGATCAGCGAGCAGGTCAGAACCTTTTCGTGACTTGACAACGATATCATCCATATATGCTTCCACATTCCGACTGATTTGAGTGAGTAGACACTTCTGAATCATTCGCATAAATGTGGCTCTGGCATTCTTGAGGCCGAATGGCATGGTGATATAGCAGAAGCACCCGAATGGAGTGATGAAAGCTGTTTTTACCTCGTCGGGTCCGTACAGACGGATCTGGTGGTACCCGGAGTAGGCATCTAAAAAAGATAGCCTCTCGCATCCCGCGGTCGAGTCAACAATTTGATCTATGCGAGGGAGAGGAAAATGATCTTTCAGGCAGGCCCGGTTGATGTGCTTGAAATCAATGCACATTCGGAGCGACTTGTCCTTCTTAGGAACCATGATGACATTAGCGAGCCACTCGGAGTGGTATATCTCTCGGATAAATCCTGCCGCCAACAGTCGAGCCACTTCTTCACCAATGGCCTTTCTCTTCTGGACGGCGGACCGCCGAAGATGCTCTTTGACTGGTTTTGCAGATGAGTCGACTCTTAGGCGATGCTCAGCCAGTCCCCTGGAAACACCTGGCATGTCAGCGGGCTTCCATGCAAAAATGTCCCAGTTCTCACGGAGGAACTGGACGAGCGCTTCTTCCTATTTTGGGTCGAGTGTTGTGGAGATGCGGGTCGGAGCTGCATCGGGGTCGGTCGGGTGAATGTGAACAGGCTTCGTCTCACCGGACGACTGGAATGCAGACTCTGTGGCGGGTTTCTTTGATCGCAGCAAGTCACTCGGATTTGCGTTTTGCTTGTATTCTTCGAACTCGACCGCTGTCACCTAGGAACCGGCAATCTTGGAGCCTTTCTGAAAGCACTCTTCTGCCTTTTTCCGATCAACGGTGACAGTGATCACTCCTTTGGGGCCGGGCATCTTCAATTTGAGGTACACGTAGCATGGTCGAGCCATGAACCGTGCGTAAGCTGGTCTCCCCAAAATGGCATGATATGCACTCTGAAAATCCACGACCTCAAACGTCAACTTTTCTTTGCGAAAATGTTTCGAATCACCAAACACCACATCCAAAGTTATTTGGCCGAGTGACTCGGCCTTCTTCCCTGGTATAACTCCATGAAAGCTCATGTTACTAGTGCTCAGTCGGGACATCGGAATGCCCATTCCTTTCAGTGTGTCTGCATACAACAAATTCAGCCCGCTTCCACCATCCATCAGCACCTTTGTCAGTCGAGTGCCTTCGACAACTGGATCGACCACCAAAGCTTGCCTCCCAGGGGTGGCAATATGAGTCGGGTGATCAGATTGGTCGAATGTGATGGGTGTTTGAGACCATTTCAGATAATTTGCCTTTGCTGGGGCAACCATGTTCACCTCTCGGTTAATGACTTTCAGTCGACTCCTGCTTTCCACATCTGCAAAGATCATCAGAATGGAGTTGATATGTGGATATCCTTCCTCACTGTCCTCCTTGTCTTCAGCCTTGTCCGACTCCTTCTCCTTGTCCTTAGACTGTTTTCCCTGAAACTGCTGGATCAGGAGTCGACATTGGCGAGTGGTGTGCTTTGGGTAGATGATATTCCCCTCTTCGTCTTTCTTCGTGTGGATGTGACATGGCATATCCATTACGTCGTTCCCTTCTTTATCCTTTACCTTCTTGGGGTTCCAGGATCCTTTTGGTTTCCCCTTAAACTTTCCTTGAGTCACGGCCAGAGCCTCTCCAGGAGCTGCCGGTTCAGCCTTCCGCTTCTGTTTCCGAGTGGTGTTTCCTTTTTCCGACTGACTCGGCTTGTGCTTGCCGCTTCGGAGTCGGTCTTCTTCTTCGCCGTTGGCGTACTTGGTAGCAATCTCCATCATCCGACTCAAGGTCATGTCACCGGTTTGACCAAACTTCAAACTCAGTTCTCTGTTCTTGACGCCATCTTTGAAGGCGCAGACTGCCTGATGATCAGACACATTCTCCACAGTGTGGTGCAAAGTGATCCACCTCTGAATATACTCTCTGAGAGTCTCATTAGCCTTCTGCACATAGACTTGCAACTCTGTCAATCCAGCTGGTCGCTTGCAAGTTCCTTCAAACGTTCTGATGAACACTCGGGACAGATCTTCCCAAGTGTAAATGCTGCTAGGAGGCAATTGAGTCAACCATGCCCTGGCAGAACCTTCCAGCATGAGGGGCAAGTGCTTCATGGCCACCTCGTCGTTCCCACCACCAATCTGAACTGCCACTCGGTAGTCTTCAAGCCAAGTTTCAGGCTTAGACTCACCAGTGAACTTGCTGACTCCTGTTGCCAACCTGAAATTGGGAGGGATAACTGCGGCTCTGATAGCTCTGCTGAAACATTCAGGACCAGAAACATGCACTCGACTGCTTGTGGGCGCATCTCTGTCGAGTCCGCCCCAATGGGCTCTATTCCGGTCGACCAAACCTTGCACGATAATGGATCGCGCGTCGAAGCCTGGTTCTCTGGGGTCGACTGGAACCCTCCGCCCTGTACTGTACTGACGCCTGTCATCTGGCTGCCGAGGAGTGTAAGACCCACCCCTCGGAGGGGAATTGGGCACTCGACGCCTATCATCTCGGTCGAGTCTGTCGCCATATTGATCTCGCCGATTCTCGCGCCCTTCACGCCGCGGAGGCAATCTGGGGCTGTGAGTCGACTGAACCGTATTCACAGTGATGGATCGACTGTGAATTCTGTTGCGCGACTGAGACACGGCTGAATTCTGATCTCCTGCTGCCCGGAGCAGATCCCTGATCTGCAGCAAACCTCTGCCAGCTTCCGACTGCGAAGGCTGGATGGACTCTGCTATACGGGTCGCAGCTGCTAAATTCTGAATTGGGGTTCGATATACCTGAGTTGGCGGGAAGAGTTGACGTCGACTGGTGTCGGGAACTCGTTGCCGCGCGCGCTCGTCGAGTGCTCGCTGAAGGTTCTCCAGTCGAGTGCGCTCGGCCAAATTGGCCAGACGCGCCTCCTCCAAGGCGCGAGCCTCGGGGGTTTCTCCCGCGATGGGAGTACGCAGGGCATCCACGTTCCTGCGGCGAAGTTCCTCTCTTTGCAGAGAGTCGAGTGGCTCGGGCTGGTACTCTTCGTGGCGTCGTGCGGGGTCGCCTCCGTCACCTGCTCCATCATCACGGGCAAAGCCAGGGGGACTATGGGGCCCGTCGACCATCAAGACCTCCGCCGCTGGATCACTGCTACCGCACTCGGATGCAGTCTCTACGGAGCCTGTCGACAGATCGAACAAGCCGTAGAGAGATTCGTCGGGCTCGATTGCCGCAACTTGGGCGGTGGCCGATTGACGAGCCACCGCGTGCCTCACCCATCGCTGAAGCCTCGACCGGCCCGAGCGCTTGCGCTGGCGGGAGACCGGGAGGGTGGACGATGGAGGAGCCGACCGATACTGGGTCGACGGTTGCCGCAGCAGAACGCCGCGGACACATGCACGAAAATGCATCACACCGCGGACGGGGAGCGCATCTACGTCGAGTGGAGCCTCCTGGAGCCACGCGGAGTCGTCGGCGATGAAGGTGAGAGTGCCGAGACGGATCTCTTGACCCCCGACCAAAACTCCAGCAGACACCATGATGAAAGTACTCGGAAGAATCGCAACTTCTCCAAAAAATCGCTAAAACACCTGCCCCACGGTGGGCGCCAACTGTCGTGGTTCTAAGCCTGACAGTAGAGTGGGGGGTAGGTATGGAGAGGCAAGGTCCTAGCTATGGAGAGGTTGTAAACACAAGGGATGTACGAGTTCAGGCCCTTCTCGGAAGAAGTAACAGCCCTACGTCTCGGAGCCCGGAGGCGGTCGAGTGGATTATGAGTATATGAGTTACAAGGTGCCGAACCCCTCTGCCTGTGGAGGGGGGTGGCTTATATAGAGTGCGCCAGGACCCCAGCCAGCCCACGTAGGAGAGGGTTTAAGGTGAGTTAAGTCTGGGGCGTTACTGGTAACGCCCTACATAAAGTGTCTTTACTATCATAAAGCCTACTTAATTACAGGCCATTGCAGTGCGGAGTGCCTCTTGACCTCCTGGTGGTCGAGTGAGTCTTCATGGTCGAGTCCTTCAAGTCAGTCGAGTGAGTCCCTCGTTGGTCGACTGGAAGGCGACCTCCTCTAAGGGTGTCCTTGGGTAAGGTACTTAGACCAGGTTCATGACCCTACCCTAGGTACATGACCCCATCACACGGCGCTTGGGGAATAGGCAAATTTTAAGGCGAGCCGGGAGGCACATGACTTTACTGCCTTTATAAAGGGATAAGGATTCATCCTTGTTCACCCATGCCTTCTCCTTCCGCTGCCCATCCATTCTCGAGCTCCAGCGCCCAGGATCTCGCCTTCTCCGCCCAAAAAAGCACTCCAATCATGTCTGGATCCGGAGGAGGAGGCAAGTGGATGGCCTCCTCCGTCAAGAAGAAGGACATCAAGGAGCTCCGGGAGGCTGGGTACCTGACCAAGGACATCGCTCATCGACTTTCGGCCAAGGGACAAATCGTCCCAAACCCAGAGCCCCAAGAGAGGGTGGTGTTCCTCACACACTTCGCCACGGGCTTGGATTCCCCCTCCACCCGTTCGTCCGCTGACTGATGTACTACTATGGGCTGGACTTCCATGATTTGGCCCCCAACTCTATCCTCAACATCTCGGCATTTATTGTCGTGTGCGGGGTCTTTCTCTGCATCCCACCTCACTTCGACCTATGGATGAAGACCTTCAATGTGAAGCCAAAGGTGGTGAGCGGCCAACAAGCAGAGTGCGGAGGCGCCACGGTGGGAAAGATACCCAATGTCACCTGGCCCAAAGGCTCCTTTGTGGAGATTGTCAAAGGGTGGCAGTCGGGGTGGTTTTAAATCACCGAGCCGAGCGACACCAATTGGGCGGCGGCCCCCACGTTTTGATCCGGAGTCCTGATGCGGCTCACCTCCTGGCAAGAGAAAGGCCTGGCCTGGGGCTCTTCGTACAAGCTGACAGGGCTCCAGGCATGCGTCCAGAACATGATAAACAACAGAATCAAGCTTATCAACGTGATCCAGGTTATGCTCGTTCGCCGAATCCTTTCGTGCGAACGCCGGACTTGCTATTTGTGGGAGTTCGATCCGGCCAAGCACCATACGCTACTAGAGCTCTTCGCCACAATGCATGAAGACACCTGCTCTTCAAGGCCGGCGAAACACCATCGCCCAGGACCGAGGATCGTGGGCTTAGCTTAACTCGCCAAGCAAATCCGGTAAGTTCTTTCAGGTTTTCAAGGCATACCCTTTACTGGCATATTTGAGGGAGGAATCTAAGCCTCCCTATCAATTTTTTTAGGCCTAGATAGAGACAGCGGAGCGGATTATTTGTCTGGCTCCGCTGCCCGAAGGCCCAAAAACCCGCTTCTGATGAAGATGCTATTTCTGGCGCCTTATGAGGTGCCGGAGAAGAAGGCAAAAAAGAAGGCCAAGGGGAGTAGAGATGGTCTCTGTCGCGAGGGCGCTTCAGACGCAATGTCCGAAGATGTCGAGGATCGCTCCTCCGTCGCCGAAGACGACGAGGAACAGGAGGAGGAAGAAGAAGAAATCCATTCCCCCCTGCAGGGGGGAGAAAGAAGAGGACCGCCTCCACGCACCTGGAGGCCAAGGTGTCCAAGAAGGGGAAAACTTCCCTTCCGGACAACTTCGTAGCGGCCACCAACAGCATCTCGGATTGGGAGCCTAGGGACAAGCCCCTGGCCAAATCGTAAGTGTCCGGGCACGGTAATATATCTGGCCATTTTACTTTATTGTTTTTAACATGCTGGATCATGAACCTGCAGTCCGACCCAGTCCAACATCGAGCTATCCTCCTCTTCGGAGGGGTCGCTGGACCCGTCGGCAATGGACAGCGGGTCGATTCCGACGGCCTCCTCACCCAGGCCGTGGTCAACACCGAGGTGTTGTCCCGAAGGATCCCAGGCCAGGGAGTGGCTCAGGAGGCCATCCCGGTGGTGCCGGAGGGTGAGACCGTGGTTGCCGAACACATGGGGGAGAAAACCCCCATGGACATTGACGATGGGGGCCGTATCCAATTCGCCCCCCAGCCGAATATAGCTCCGGAGGCCCATGTGGCTTCGGACTCACGCAGGCCGCCTCTTTCGAAAGAGGGGGGGGGTGAGCCAACTCCACCGGTGACCTCTATCCATCCAGAGGCACCTGATAGATTGCTAGAAGCGCTGCAAGGCACTTCCATTGTTAAAGAACACCATAATCTTATGAGTATGCTGATTGGGAAGATCCAGTCCACCAAAAGGGACTGGCCGAAGCCTGCACTAGCCTTCTAACAGGCTTTGAGGTAAGTAATATAATTGTAAAAAGAATATCACAATATAGACAGTAGCCCCTGATACTCTGTCCGGTGTTCGGAAAGAAAAGCCGAACACAGGATCAAATAATTTTTCGTAGGAGTCTAATCTGATATGTCTATGTCAATAAGCAGACGTCGCTGCTGACTGCGACCCCTCACACTGCGGAAGTCTCCAGACTAAAGCAGAATCTGGAGCGTGCCGAGGAAGAGCTCAATCTCTTGAAGGAGCAGCTGGAGGAAAGCAAAGGTATGTATTTAACCTTGTCTAAATTCAGGTCTAATGAACGATTTGTTCTGACTGAAGTGTCATAATATTTGTTAGGGGCAACAACCAAGGCAGAGGCTCTCAAGAGGTCGCTGGCCGAGGCCGAGGACAGGGCGGCTAAGGAAAATGCCACGCGTGAAAAGCATGAAGCTCGCGTCAGTGAGGTCCGGCAAGAGCTCCAGGACACCGTCAAGAAGCACACGTCCTTGGAGCGTGATTTTAAGGATCGAGAGTCCGAACTTGCCAAGGCTCGCCAGAGCGCACAAAATGCCCGAGCCGAAGCCCAGAGCGCCCTCTAGGAAATCCAGGCGGCCAAGAAAATCGCGGCGGGTAAGGCTTTTTATAATCCAGAGCAAATATGTGAAGGCAAGATTCCTCTTAATGACCCGGATTTGGAGTTCTCCAGGGGCATTTGCGGATCTGCCGCGCAGCGTATCAGACGCTGCAGAATTCTATCAAGCCGAAGAGGGGAGCTCTACAGAGAAGTTGTTGTGGTCTCAATACCTTGGACCAGAACATCAAGTGCCCTTTAGCGATCAGCTGAAACAGCTGGTCGAGCTGCATAAGGCGACCGAACTGGCCATGAAGGACTTAATAATACGGCTATGGCCAGCCGAGCCCATGCCCAGCGGCTACTTCGGACTCGTCAAGCGGTTTGTGAGTGCCTGCCCACGGCTTGAATCCATCAAGCAGTCGGTCTGTACCGAAGGCGCGCGGATGGCCTTTGCCCGCGCTAAGATGCATTGGGCGAAGATGGATGCCACAAAGCTGATGACCAAGGGGCCGCCTGAGGGGAAGGAGCACTGCTGACCCCAACTGTATTTTGACAGTGTCCTGTAGGGATCCCACCTTGTGGCGGAGCAATGTGCCAAGGATATCATATTCCCATGAAAACATTCATGTTATCCTGTCCTATAATATGAAACAAGATCGTTATGTAATATAATGCTTGTTTATTTAAAATTTTACCTCCCGTGCGGCCGTTTATGAAATCTGAGGGTTGGCCAGTCGTCGGCTTCTGCCCCCAGGTAGATAGTACGGGGGTGTTCGGGATAAATCTAAACACTCTTTACTCCAAATTTTGGTCCTTAAAGGAGGTGTTTAGAGCAACGAACAAGGCAATCAGACTATACGGCTTTATCACCCTCACGTAGCCATAGGAGTCTGACAACGAAAATTTTGGTGCAGCCCCTGGTATTTGGAAGTCCGAACTTGGGGCGCTATACACGCCTAATCGGATAAAAACCGACTCATCGCATAATGCGGGAAAAATCTCTAAGGATTTGAAACCTCTCAAACAGCTGACCAACTCTCGCCACATCATGACAGTCAGTTTTTAGCTTTCTCTACTGAGGTGCTCGTCCGGAAGAACCGGGACACAATCGCAGTAGTTCTCCCTTTACTACCCTAGCCAATATAGCGGAACGTAAGGCAGTAAGCACAGGAGCCGGGCAACCCAACTATTAACCAAAGACATGATTCGGAGCCGATGCATATAATGCTATAAGTTCGGGGTGCCAAACTGTACTATAAAAGTGTTCGGACTTTATTGCTGTGTTATGGGGTATGTTGAAGCCCCTGGCGAATTAAGGCGTACCAGAGTGTACGGGTGCAATTGATAAAAATACAAAGACAAGGAAAAAAATAAGTAATAAGCTGACACCGCAAATATTGTGCCACAAGTTATTTTCCATTGTAATTTGATTAATATGTCAAGGCATATTTGTACAAGTAATGCAATAAGCAAATAAGGCTATTTGACATGCCATGACCAAGGGCGAGCTGCGTGCGGGTATTTAAAACATGTATAGCAATCATTAGCAGAGACCACCTGGGGATTCCCTTGTACGTCAAAGCTCCTTGCCTTCTTGGTCTATCCGTCCCGTGATAGGTCCGATGATCAGGTTATCAGAAGAGCCTCGGAAAGAGAAGAACCTGAAATGAAAAAGAAAAAAGTGAAGGTATGCGGATCCAGGGGCGGTTGAGCCACATTATGGACCACGGTATACATGTGCCTCCGTCCATGCCCATGGTATTTTGAGTGCGTAGTTATGTACGCGTGGCACAAATGCCACCGCTTGATTGGGAATGGGATGGAGGCCGAATTGCTAGTCAAGCTCTGGACGAGATGGACTGTCCTTCTGCAGAGTAGTTCGGACTCGCTTGATGGTGTCCGGGATCTTTACTACCGAATTGAGGTTCTGCCAAAAAAGGCTGCTCTGTACTTCTGCTGCAAGGGCCGCGGTGTGCTCCTCGGTACAGAGGGAGTGTTCCATGTTTCCATTGAATGTTATAACACCGCGTGGTCCGGCCATCTTGAGCTTGAGGAAGGCGTAGTGTAGCACCGCATTGAATCGAGCGAATGCGGTTCATCCGAGCAGTGCATGATAGCCACTGCGGAAGGGGACGATATCGAAGATTAACTCTTCGCTTTAGAAATTATTCGGGGATCCAAAGATCACTTCTAGTGTGATTGAGCCTATACAACAGGCCTCTACACCTGGTATGACACCTTTAAAGGTGGTTTTTGTGGGCTCGATCCTTAAGGGATCGATACCCATTTTGCGCACTGTATCCTGATAGAGCAGGTTCAGGCTGTTGCCACCATCCATGAGGACTCGCGTAAGGTGTAATCCATCAATAATTGGGTCAAGGACCAATGCACGGCTGAACCGTCGTGACGGATACTGGTCGGATGGTCCCTGCGATCGAAGGTGATCGGACAGGAGGACCATGGGTTGAATTTTGGCGTGACTGGCGCCATCGTGTAGATGTCCCTGAGTGCTCGCTTGCACTCCCTCTTGGGGATATGGGTGGCGTATATCATGTTCACCATTTTGACTTGGGGGGGGGGATTTCTTCTGTCCCCCTGTGTTCAGTGGTCGGTGTTCCTCGTCATCGTCATTGCTTTGCGACCCTTTCTCCTTATTCTCGACATTTAACTTGCCGGCCTGTTTGATGACCCAACATTCCATGTTGGTATGATTGGCTGGTTTATCAGGAGTGCCATGGATTTGGCATGGTGGATCTAGTATGCGGTCCAGACGGGACGGGCCCGGATTATTTCTCTTAAATGGCTTCTTCCGCTGACCGGACTTAGAGCCACTGAATCTGGCATTGACCGCCGTGTCTTCGGTGTTATCACCGTTGTTTCGACGCTTATGTCTATTGCGTCGGGGCTTGTCGTTGTTGTTTCTGGCTTGAGAAGTGCCAGGTTCGCTTGTATTGTTGTTGTTGCGGGCTAGCCAACTATCTTCGGCCGCACAGAAGCGAGTCAAGAGTGTACGGACAGTTGATGATCTGGTTCTTTTTAGTTAAGAACCTAGTCCAGAATTTCATGGCTGACTCTACGGACTATTGGACTATGTGACTGAAGTCATCGGCATCCGGAGTTCGGACATATGTGCCTTGGAAGTTGTCGAGGAATGCGTCCTCCAAGTCCTCCCAGCTGCCAATGGAGTTTTCGGGTAGACTATTCAACCAGTACCTAGCTGGTCCCTTGAGTTTGGGCGGGAGGTATTTGATGGCGTGAAGATCATCACCGCGGTCCATATGAATATGGATAAGAAAGTCTTCGATCCATACTGCAGGGTCTTTTGTGCCATCATATGATTCGATGTTCACGGGTTTAAACACTTCCAGGAAACCATGTCCCATTACTTCGTCAGTGAAGCAAAGGGGGTGTCCAGAGCCTCTATATCGGGCCAAGTCGCGATGTAGCTCGGATGGAGTTCGTCTGTGGTTTTCGGCCCGGACGTGATTATGTTTGTTACGTCCAGCCAGATGGCCATCCTCGCGCATCGCGGCACGCCCCCGTGATCTATAGATTGATCTTGTCTGACCTGCTCTGTTTTCCAAGTCGCGCCGCAGGTCATGTGTATATCCCCGAGCTATTGTGTTTCTGTTTGTTTGGCGAGGCAGTGCGGGCAGGTGTTCGGCTCGAGGTGCCGCCTTGTCCCGGCCATGTGGTGGTCGGTCGGCCGCATTGTACCATGGTAGGACGGGCTCCAGCGCCTCGTCATTGAACTGTGGTAACAGTTTGCGCTTTGGGTAGCTTTTGGTAGGGCACTCGAGGCCATATTCCTCGGCTGCCAGGACATCAGTCCATCTTTCATTGAGCAGATCTTGATCAGCTTGAAGCTATTGCTGCTTCTTTTTCATGCTTCTTGCAGTGGCAATTAGCTGGCACTTAAAGCGTTCCTGTTCGGCGGGCTCCTCAGGCACGATGAAATCTTCGTCTCCGAGGCTCACCTCATCCTCGGAGAGCGGAAGGTAGTTGCTATCCTTCGAGTCTTTGTTCCTGTCCTGTTCGCCAGGGCTGACTCGCCCATCCTCCCGTTCCTCCTGCTCGGAGGTTGGCTCAACGGGGTCTTCATTATCTTCGGCATCGTCCAGAGTGTTATTTTCTCCAGTGATGCCATTGCTATTTTTACTACGGCGTGGCTTAGAGCGGCGTCGCTGACGTTGGCTCTTTGGCTGCATCTCAAGAGGTTTACCCTCGACTAGATTTTCATTGTCGCCGTTGTTTTCTTTGGGTGTATCCACCATGTATATGTTGTTTGAGAAGGTGGCTGTCCAACGCCCTGTATGCAGTGGTTCCTGCTCCTCTCCGGCATCGTCGTCCATACCGTCGATGTCTTTGGACTCATAATCAAGCATGTCGATTAAGTCGTCGATAGTGGCTATGAAGTGGGTGGTGGGTGGAAAACAAAGTTCTTCGTCGTCCCCTTCCCGCTCGAGCCGGACATAGTTCGGCCGAGAGTCCCCCGACAAGGAGAGGAATTTTAATGAGCTTAATACGTCGCCAAAAGGCAAGTGCTGGAAGATATCCACGGAGCTGGACTCCAAGACCGACGCCCAATCAGGTTCGATGGACGCGGATGCACGCGGCCCGGAACCCATGGCCGGAGACGAGTCCGAGGTTCCTGTGACAGAACCCCAGCTCGATGTTGGGTCTATGTGCGGCTCGAGCTCCGCTGGGTCTGCGGCCTCCGTGACGGGGTTAAGCTTCCCGTCATCAGACGATGCAGTCCGCTCTGGCTCTAGGGCCAGGGCGGTCAAAGGTGCTATCTCCCGCGCGTGGCCAGATAACAGATCTAGGTCGTGTTCATCATGGTGGCCGGGGACAGCCGTCATGGGCTCGAACCCGTCGAAGATCAAGTCTCCACGGATATCGGCCACAAAATTTAGGCTTCCAAATCCGACCTGATGGCCAGGGGCGTAGCTATCGATCTGCTCTGGATGGCCAAGCTAGTTGGCCCGCAGTGCGAAGCTTCCGGATACGAAGATCTGTCCGGGGAGGAAGACCCCCCCTGGACTGCGTTGTTGTAGATGATTGATGGAGCCATCAAGCCTTCTGATGACGACGCAACGGAACTCTCAATGAAAGCACCAATGTCGGTGTCAAAACTGGCGGATCTCGGGTAGGGGGTCCCAAACTATGCGTCTAAGGCTAATGGTAACAGGAGGCGGGGGACACAATGTTTACCCAGGTTCGGGCCCTCTCTATGGAGGTAATACCCTACTTCCTGCTTGATCGGTCCTGATGAATATGAGTATTACAAGAGTTGATCTACCATGAGATCGTAATGGCTAAACACTAGATGTCTAGCCTATGAGGTTATGATTGTTGTCCTATGGACTAAACCCTCCGGTTTATATTGACACCGGAGGGGGCTAGGGTTACACAAAGTCGGTTACAGAGAAAGGAATCTACATATCCGAATCACCAAGCTTTCCTTCCATGCAAAGGAGAGTCCCATCCGGACACGGGAAGAAGTCTTCTATCTTGTATCTTCATAGTCCAACAGTCCGGCCAAAGTATATAGTCCGACTGTCCGAGGACCACTTAGTCCAGGATTCCCTCAACTGGTGAGAAATACTTTTTTACACATGGATGACACCTCAATTTGGGCGTTCCTATTTGCACAAGGAACATGCCAGATTTTTAGTCTCGGGCTTTTGAGAGTTATGGATGCTTTCAATCTGTTCCACCTATCATATGTTGATAAACTCGAAAATCTCAAGAGAGGGCTGGCTAGAAGAAAATATGAGTAGATGTAGGCTGCGATCTAGATCACATGTGATTGTGAGGATTGATGTTCTTGCTATGATTCCCACGAGTGTTGCTTCGGTTAAATTAATTGACCGCATGATATTGCTTTTCCTAAGGTTCTGACAATTGTTCGGCTCTGGCTATCAAAGATCTGCTAATAGTCCCTTCGACTTCACCATAGTTGGGAATAGTGAACCATCGTGTACAAAGGGGGTGCTGAAGATGGAAGATCTTCTAGGGTATCATGTGTATTTGACGAAGTTTAGTGTGGGTCTAGAGATTTAGTTAATCGCATGTTTCACACACCCGGAAACTTAATCTAGCATAAAAAATCATCACCTAATTTGTGGACGTAGGTAGCTAGTATTACTTGTTAAAACTGGTTAACCACATAACTAAAATCTAAAACTAATTAGAGGACATTTAACTTGGTTTTGCAGGGTATGCATATGATGTGGTATAGCCTTCGTCATGATAATGGGTTTGTTTATGAGATGCTTATATGTTGTAATGTTAAGTGGCTCGCGCGTCACATCATGATGGTTGAATCCACGAGATTGTCATGTTAATGTAAATATCATAGAGATATCCTACAGGTTATAGGTGATGATGGCAGCCATACATGGAGGGCCCCAACGCGGAGAAGGTACACATGTCACGAGACGAGGAGCTATAATTCGTGCCACGGTGGAATTTTTGATTTTGCTGCCATGGCAACGTTTTCTGAAACGGTCGCCATGACAACGCTTTCTGAAATTATCGCCACGACAATGTAATATTGGCCGTCACGACTCTTCAACTAGAGATTGAAATGATCACGGAGATTCCCGGTGCCCGGGGCTATGCCATATCATGCTTTTATGAATTTCTTGAGATGTTTATCCCTTTGTTGTTTGCACCCTTTGATTGCGTAGGAGTAAATTATTAGGATGATCTCTCACAGTAAATATCAAGTAAAAATGGTTCTGTTCCCAGAGTTGCAACCATCTATAACACGTAGCGTTCCGGAGTGTGGCATGTCCACATGAGTATAAACGAGATGTGGGATGTAAGACGAGGCTGGTCATACCATGTCAATAGATAACACTCTGTTGTCTTAAAGTTCTACCAGAATCGTTCCTAGATCAGAGCACAAAGCATCGAAAAATGAACAAGACTCATATGGTGATACGATCGGCAATAGTTTGCCCACTGGTCAAAATTCTCATCATCAGTGATGTTCACATCAATGGTTGAAGACTAGATCAGGGTCTTGAATCACTCACTTTCACTTATGAGAGATATTGATTTGAGTGGGAGTGCACTTTATATTAAAATTTGTTTAAACACTAGTGCAACATAAATTATGAATAAATGTCTAAATGAATTTTGTGTCTACCATTGTAGATCAATGGCCCGCAATATGTTCAACTTAGCCCCTATATTAGAGAAAGAAAAATTGGCTGCTAATGGTGGAAACTATGCGGGTTGGATACGGAACCTGAGAGTTGTACTCAGGAGGGCTAAGAAGAAGTATGTGTTGGGTGATGATCACGAAAAGGATGCAACACCAGAAGATGTTGCTTACGCTACTCGTTGTGATGACTGTGATTCAGTCCAGTGCCTCATGTTAATTTGCATGGATCCTAAACTACATAAGTGTTTTGAAGTGTCCAGTGGAAGTTCTGTACAAGAAGTAGTCAAGGACCGAACATTTTTAATTAACCAAGGCATTGATTGAATGCAAGATGAAAAAGGGTTCCTCAATGAGCGCGCATATAGTGAAGCTTGCTAGCTATGTTGATAGACTGGCTTCTCTGGAATTTGGAATTTCGCCACACTCGGTACATATATTGTGCTTGCTTCATTCCCCATCTTACGATGGCTTTATCAACTTGAATTGAATGGAGAAAAGTGCAAACGATTTGTTTGCTCTGCTCAAAACCACAGAAGCTGGAATCAACAAGACAGTGTTGATGGTCCACGAGACTAGCAGTTTCAAGAAGAAGGGCAAGTCCTAGAAAAAGAAATCTAATGAAGCCGGTAAGACCGAGTCTCAGAAGAAGAACAAGGGCGGAGCCTCTAAAGAGGCTGATGTTTCGACTGCAAGTAAAAGGGTCACTTTAAGGGTAACCACAAGAAGTATTTCAAGGACAAGAAGAATGCTTCATCCGATAAAGGTATAATCATTATACAAAGTTAATGTTATTCTACTTATAAATTTTTGTATGTCATGAGTATTTGATATTGATCGGTTGCTCTTGTTTTGCAAACCGATACAGGGACTATAGAGAGCTCACAAGGAGAGAAGAAATGAAGTTGTGGTACGAATTGGGAATGATGATGGGATCGTGCTACCCCTTGAGCATGCATTTGTTTTCCCTCGAAGAGGAAAGGGTGATGCAGCGAAGTAGCGTAAGTATTTCCCTCAGTTTTTGAGAACCAAGGTATCAATCCAGTAGGAGGCTACACGCACAGCTTGCAACAAAAGTGATAAAGGGGTTGTCAATCCCTTCACGACCACATGCAAAAGTGAGATCTGATAGAGATAATAAATATTTTTGGTATTTTTATGATATAGATAGGAAAGTAAAGATTGCAAAATAAAATAGATTGGAAACTTATATGATGGAAAATAGACCCAGGGGCCATAGGACTCACTGGTGGCTTCTCTCGAGATAGCATAAGTATTATGGTGGGTGAACAAATTATTGTCGAGCAATTGATAGAAAAGTGCATAGTTATGATAATATCTAGGCATAATAACTGTGGACCCGAAGGTCTATGGTAAACTACTCACACTTCATCGGAGAGGCTATGGTGTTGATGTAGAATCCCTCCATGATTGAATCCCCCTCCGGCGGAGCGCCGGAAAAGGCCCCAAGATGGGATCATGGGTACAGAAGGTTGCGGCGGTGGAAATAGGGTTTCGTGTTGCTCCTGGATGTTTTCAGGGTATATGGGTATATATAGGCGAAAGAAGTCACTTAGGGGAGCCATGAGGGGCCCACGAGGGTGGGTGATACGCCTCCAACGTATCTATAATTTATGAAGCATTCATGCTATTTTATTATCTGTTTTGAATGATTATGGGCTTTATTATACACTTTTATATTACTTTTGGGACTAATCTATTAACCGGAGGCCCAGCCCATATTGCTATTTTATTGCCTATTTCAGTGTTTCGAAGAAAAGGAATATCAAACAAAGTCTAAACGGAATGAAAATTTCAGAGAATTTATTTTTGGAACGAAAGCAATCCAGGAAACTTGGAGTGCAAGACGGGGAAGCATCAAGGACGCCAGAAGATAGGGGGGCGCCCACCCCCTGGGCGCCCACCCCCTGGGCGCGCCCTCCACTCTTGTGGGCCCCTCAACGCTTCCCCGACCGACTTCTTTCGCCTATATAAGCCTACGTACAGTAAAAACATCGACAACGAAGATAGATCAGGAGTTCCGCCGCCGCAAGCCTCTGTAGACACCAAAAACCTCTCTGGAGCCCGTTCCGGCACCTTGACGGAGGGGGGACCCATCACCGGTGGCCATCTTCATCATCCCGGCGCTCTCCATGACGAGGAGGGAGTAGTTCACCCTCGGGGCTGAGGGTATGTACTAGTAGCTATGTGTTTGATCTCTCTCTCTCGTGTTCTCTCTATGGCACGATCTTGATGTACCGTGAGCTTTGCTATTATAGTTGGATCTTATGATATTTCTCCCCCCTCTACTCTCTTGTGATGAATTGAGTTTTCCTCTTGAAGTTATCTTATAGGATTGAGTCTTTAATGATTTGAGAACACTTGATGTATGTCTTGCCGTGTTTATCTGTGGTGACAATGGGATATCGCGTGCCACTTGATGTTTGTTTTGGTGATCAACTTGCGGGTTCCGCCCATGAACCTATGCATAGGGGTTGGCACATGTTTTCGTCTTGACTCTCCGGTAGAAACTTTGGGGCACTCTTTGAAGTACTTTGTGTTGGTTGAATAGATGAATCTGAGATTGTGTGATGCTTAACATATAATCATGCCCACGGATACTTGAGGTAACAATGGAGTATCTAGGTGACATTAGGGTTTTGGTTGATTTGTGTCTTAAGGTGTTATTCTAGTATGAACTCTATGATAGATTGAGTGGAAAGAATAGCTTCATGTTATTTTACTACGAACTCTTGAATAGATAAAACAGAAAGGATAACTTTGAGGTGGTTTCGTACCCTACCATAATCTCTTCGTTTGTTCTCCGCTATTAGTGGCTTTGGAGTGACTCTTTGTTGCATGTTGAGGGATTGTTATATGATCTATCTATGTTATTATTGTTGAGAGAACTTGCACTAGTGAAAGTATGAACCTTAGGCCTTGTTTCCTATCATTGCAATACCGTTTACGCTCACGTTTATCATTAGTTACCTTGTTGTTTTTATAATTTCAGTTTACAAAAACCTTTATCTACCATCCATATCGCACTTGTATCACCATCTCTTCGCCGAACTAGTGCACCAATACAATTTACCATTGTATTGGGTGTGTTGGAGACAGAAGAGACTCTTTGTTATTTGGTTGCAGGGTTGTTTGAGAGAGACCATCTTCATCCTATGCCTCCCACGGATTCATAAACCTTAGGTCATCCACTTGAGGGAAATTTGCTACTGTCCTACAAACCTGTGCACTTGCAGGACCAACAACGTCTACAAGAAGAAGGTTGCGTAGTAGACATCAAGCTCTTTTCTGGTGCCGTTGCCGGGGAGGTGAGTGCTTGAAGGTATATCTTTAGATCTTGCAATCGAATCTTTTTGTTTTATCACTAGTTTAGTTTATAAATGAAAACTACAAAAAAATGGAGTTAAGTTTGTCTCATACGCTTCATCTTTTTAATATCTTTCATGAGTATGATGAAAAGGAAAATTGTGCTCAAGTGCTAGAAGAAGAAATCTATAGACTGTTTGATACTAAATCTTTGAATCATGAGCATAATTGCAATGTTGTTAGTATGAATTCCTTGAATATCCATGATGCTAATGATATGCAAAGCCACAAGCTTGGGGAAGCTATCTTTGATGAATATGATATTTTTAATCCCCCAAGTTTTGATGAGAATATTTCTTATGATGAAAGCATGCCTCCTATTTATGATGATTATATTGATGAAAGTGGGTTTGGAAGAGTGTCAACTTTAGGAAGTAATGATCCCATTATTTTGGAGGATGTTGAATCTTATTTTGATGAATATGAAAGTGGATTTGGAAGAGTGTCAACTTTATTTAGTGATGATTCCACTATTTCGGAAGAGCTTCCAATTGATTATGAGAACAAAGTTGCTATCTGTGATGATTATTGTGATGACTTGGATGCTATTAGGAATAATGATAACCATGAAACTTGTCATCATGATTTTAGTTTTCAATTGGATTATGCCTCACATGATAATTATTTTGTTGAGTTTGCTCCCACTACTATTCATGAGAAGAAATTTGCTTATGTGGAGAGTAGTAAATTTTCTTTGCAAGTAGATCATGAAAATAATGCTTTAGGTGTTGGTTATATTGTTGGATTCATTCATGATGCTACTGAATATTATTATGGGGGAGGAACATATGATTGTAGGAATTGCAATAATGTCAAGTTTCATCTCAATGTGTTGAAAATTTTGAAGTTATGCTTGTGTTACCTTCCTATGCTAGTTGATTATTGTTCCCATAAGTTGTCTGCTCACAAAATCCCTAGGCATAGGAAGTGGGTTAGGCTTAAATGTCCTAGTCATATTCTTCAGGATGCTCTCTTTATGTTTCAATTCTTATCTTTTATGTGAGCACCATTTCATCATGGCTAGCTACGGGCGTTAAACGATAGCGCTTGTTGGGAGGCAACCCAACTTTACTTTTGTTCATTGCTTTTTGTTCCTGTTTAGTAATAAATAATTCATCTAGCCTCTGGTTAGATGTTCTTTTATGTTTTAATTAGTGTTTGTGCCAAGTAGTACCTTTGGGAAGACTTGGGCGAAGACTTTAGTGCTCACGAGAATAGCTGCCATTTTTTACTGGAGAGTGCTTTTAGGTAGATTCTTTTTGAAGATAATTAATAGGCAAATTCCTCAGGTACACCAATTTACTTTAGAATTTTTTGAGTTCCAGAAGTATACGTTTGATACAGATTACTACAGACTGTTCTGTTTTTGACAGATTCTGTTTTCATTGTGTTGTTTGCTTATTTTGATGAATCTATGAGTAGTATCGGAGGGTATGAACCATAGATAAGTAAGAATATAGTAGATATTACACCAATATGAATTTACAATGAGTTCATTACAGTACCTAAGTGGTGGTTTTATTTTCTTATACTAACGGAGCTTACGAGTTTTGTTTTGAGTTTTGTGTGGTTGAAGTTTTCAAGTTTTGGGTAAAGATTTGATGGATATGGAATAAGGAGTGGAAAGAGCCTAAGCTTGGGGATGCCCAAGGCACCCCAAGGTAATATTCAAGGACAACCAAGAGCCTAAGCTTGGGGATGCCCCGGATGGCATCCCCTCTTCCGTCTTCGTTCATCGGTAACTTTACTTGGAGCTATATTTTTATTCACCACATGATATGTGTTTTGCTTGGAGCGTCATTTTCTTTTGTTAGTATTTTCTTGCTGTTATTTATAATAATGTTTTGCATCTTTATTTTCAATAAAAATGTCAAGGATAGCTTTTACCATGCTTATTTTGCAAGTATACATGTTGCTGTTTGAAAACAGAAAGTTTACCGCTGTTGAAAAAATTCCCTAGAAAAGTCAGAGAATGGTATAATGTTGAATCCTTTTGCATATTGAGATCTGATAAATATTATACAGCGTAGTATATTTCTTATAATTTTTGGAGTTAGGAAAGTATGATGAATCTTGCATTCTTTACAGAGTATACTGTTTTGGCAGATTGCTGTTATGGTTGCATTGTTTGCATATGTTTGCTTGTTTAATCATTTGAGGATAGGAGTATTAAATATGCAGAGGAATTTAGTATGCAATGTTGAATAATAATTTTAGTGATTTGTTACAGTAGAAAATGATAAGGTTTTGCACTGGTTTATACTAACTTATCTCACGAGTTCTTGTTGAGTTTGGTGTGGATGAAGCTTTTGATAAAAAGAGAAACCATGATATGAGAAGGAATTAAGGAGACACAAAAGTTCAATCTTGGGGATGCCCAAGGCACCCCAAGATAATATTTCAAGAAGTCTCAAGCATCTAAGCTTGGGGATGCCCTGATAGGCATCCCACCTTTCTTCTTCAACAATCATCGGTTAGTATCGGTTGAGCCTAAGTTTTTGCTTCTTCACATGAGTTGTGCTATCCTTGCAATGTCATTTTATTTTGTTTTGCTTGCTGTTTGAATACAATACCATGATCTGAAATTCTTAAAGGAGAGAGTCTTCACATAGTTACATAATTATTTAGCTACTCATTGATCTTCACTTATATCTTTTTGGAGTAGTTTTTCATTTACTCGTGTGTTTCACTTATATCCTATGAGTAAATGGTTGAATGAGTTAAATGTCATAAGTCTGAAATTATATATGTTTCATTTGCTTATCCCATGGGGAGTAATGACTTCACATCTAAGAAGTAGAGGTTGTAAATTTATTGAAGATTAGCAAGCATTGTATTGGTCATTTGAACAATTCATGAAAGAATATTGAAGGAAGAGAGATTTCACATATAAATATACTATCCTAGACAGATTTATAATTGTGAGCACTCAATAAGTATGACATGCTAAAGAGTTGATGTTGGACAAGGAAGACAACGTAATGGGTTATGTTTTCTCACATCTCAGTTAAAGTATATTGTCATGGATCATTTAAACATGTTGATCTTGCATTTCCCCCTCATGCTAGCCAAAATTCCTTGCACCAAGTAGAGATACTACTTGTGCTTCCAAATATCCTTAAACCCGGTTTTTGCCATGAGATTCCACCATACCTACCTATGGATTGGGTAAGATCCTTCAAGTAAGTTGTCATCGGTGCAAGCAATAAAAATTGCTCTCTAAATATGCATGACTTATTGGTGCGGAGAAAATAAGCTTTGTACGATCTTGTTATGGAAGCAATAAAAGCGACGGACTGCATAATAAAGGTCCATATACAAGTGGCAATATAAAGTGACGTTCTTTCGCATTAATATTTTGTGTATCCAACCCTAAAAGCCCATGACAACCTCTGCTTCCCTCTGCGAAGGGCCTATCTTTTACCTTATGTCTTTTACTTTATGCAAGAGTCAAGGTGATCTTCACCTTTCCCTTTTTCATTTTATCCTTTGGCAAGCACTTTGTGTTGGGGTGATCCTGATATATATATATCCAATTGGATGTAAGTTAGCATGAACTATTATTGTTGACATCGCCCAAAGGTGAATACGTTGGGAGGCAACACTATAAGCCCCTATCTTTCGCAGTGTCCGATTGAAACTCCATAACCATAAGTATTGCGTGAGTGTTAGCAATTGTAGAAGACTATATGATAGTTGAGTACGTGAGGTTTGCTAAATCAAAGCTCTGACATAGACCCTTCCTGAAAATAAGATGGATTGCAATTTTTTGATGACTAAGAATGAAGTTTGCTAGTTTTCAAGAAAGTTTATGGTCTATGCTTTAACATGTGAATAGCTTGTTACTTGATCTTGAGAAGTTTTATGAGATGAACTACTGTTATGACATATAATCATGCTAGAAAAGGTGATTGAAATTATCATTGATCAAACTTGTGCACCTTCTAGCATTCACACTTCATAAATTCTTTCTTTTATCATTTACCTACTCGAGGACAAGTAGGAATTAAGCTTGGGGATGCTGATACGTCTCCGACGTATCTATAATTATGAAGCATTCTTGCTATTTTATTATCTATTTTGAATGATTATGGGCTTTATTATACACTTTTATATTACTGTTGGGACTAACCTATTAACCGGAGGCCCAGCCCATATTGCTGTTTTATTGCCTATTTCAGTGTTTCAAAGAAAAGGAATATCAAACAGAGTCCAAACGGAATGAAACCTTCAGAGAACTTATTTTCGGAACGAAAGCAATCCATGAAACTTGGAGTGCAAGCCGGGGAAGCATCGAGGAAGCCACAGGATAGGGGGGCGCGCCCACCCCCTGGGCGCGCCCTCCACTCGTGTGGGCCCCTCGAGGCTCCCCCGACCGACTTCTTTCGCCTATATAAGCCTACGTACCCTAAAAACATCGACAACGAAGATAGATCGGGAGTTCTGTCGTTGCAAGCTTCTGTAGCCACCAAAAACCTCGCGGGAGCCCGTTCCAGCATGCTGCCAGATGGGGAACCGATAACCGGTGGCCATCTTCATCATTCTGGCGCTCTTCATGACGAGGAGGGAGTAGTTCACCCTCGGGGCTGAGGGTATGTACCAGTAGCTATTTGTTTGATCTCTCTCTCTCGTGTTCTTTCTATGGCACGATCTTGATGTATCGCGAGCTTTGCTATTATAGTTGGATCTTATGATGTTTCTCCCCCCTCTACTCTCTTGTGATGAATTGAGTTTTCCTCTTGAAGTTATCTTATCGGATTGAGTCTTTAATGATTTGAGAACACTTGATGTATGTCTTGTCGTGTTTATCTGTGGTGACAATGGGATATCACGTGCCACTTGATGTATGTTTTGGTGATCAACTTGCGGGTTCCGTGTAACGCCCCGGATTCGATGCGCCAGGTGTCTGCCAGTTATTCGCCTTTGTTGCCATGTCTTTTGCTTGCGTGTTGCATTTTATCATGTCATCATGTGCATTTCTTTTTGCATACGTGTTCGCCTCATGCATCCGAGCCTTTTCCCCGTTGTCCGTTTTGCAATCCGGCACTCCTATGCCCTCCGGCGTTCCCCTTTTCTCTCCTGCTGTGAGTGGATGTTAAACTTTCTTGGAATGGCCCGAGGTTTGCCAACCGGCCTATGTATAGCACCGGTAGACCGCCAGTCAAGTTTTGTGCCATTTGGAGTTCGTTTGGTACTTCAACGGTTAACCGGGTAACCGTAAAGCCCCTCTCTGTTTTCAGCCCAACACCCCTTCCAAAGTGGCCCAAAACCCATCTAACTCCTCTCCATGCTCTCGGTCGTTCGATCACGATCGTGTGGGCGAAAACCGCTCCTCATTTGGACTCTCCTAGCTCCCTCTACCTATAAATATGTGTCCCTCCCCATCCAAATCGCAGATGAAACCCTAGCCTCCTTCTTCCGCCAGCAAGGCCCAACCTTGGTTTTACCATTTGCCTCACCACCACCTATCCCTTTCCCTTGGGTCGGCCAACCCGAG
>NC_041393.1:647892908-647894465 GCF_002162155.2 Triticum dicoccoides
CGGGCCAGTGCTTGTCTAAGTGTTGGTCCGAACCGAGCGATGTCCGGCGCCCCCTGGGCAACCAGGGTCTATGCCAACCCGACGTCTGGCTCATCCGGTGTACCCTGAGAACGAGATATGTGCAGCTCCTATCGGGATTTGTCGGCACAGCGGGAGGCTTTGCTAGTCTTGTTTTACCATTGTCGAAATGTCTTGTAAACCGGGATTCCGAGTCTGATCGGGTCTTCCTTGGAGAAGGTCTATTCCTTCGTTGATCGCGAGAGCTTGTCATGGGCTAAGTTGGGACACCCCTGTAGGGTATAATCTTTCGAAAGCCGTGCCTACGGTTATAGGCATATGGGAATTTGTTAATGTCCGGTTGTAGATAACTTGACACCAGATACAAAATAAAACGCATCAACCGTGTGTGTAGCCGTGATGGTCTCTTTTCGGCGGAGTCCGGGAAGTGAACACGGTTTCTGTGTTATGTTTGACGTAAGTAGGAGTTCAGGATCACTTCTTGATCATTACTAGTTGACAACCGTTCCGCTTTCTCTCTTCTTGCTCTTATTTGCGTATGTTAGCCACCATATCATGCTTAGTCGCTGCTGCAGCCTCACCACTTTACCCCCTTCCTTTCCCTTTAAGCTTTGCTAGTCTTGATACCCATGGTAATGGGATTGCTGAGTCCTCGTGGCTCACACATTACTACAACAACAGTTGCAGGTACAGGTTCATGCGATGATCATGACGCGAGAGCGATGTTTGCTTGCGTTGAGTTCTTTTTCCGCTTCTTCGATCAGGGGATAGGTTCCAGGTCGGCAGCCTGGGCTAGCAGGGTGGATGTCGTTTGAGTTTCTGTTTGTGATCATCCATAGCCGGATGTTGCTCTTATGTATTGTGATGTTATATTCGTGTGGCATTGTATGCCTTATGTCTGTATCCCCATCTATTATGTAATGTTGATGTAATGATATCCACCTTGCAAAAGCGTTTCAATATGCGGGTCTATCCTTGGTGGGACCTTCGAGTTCCTTTTGGATAGGGTCGCATATTGGGCGTGATAATTTGGTATCAGAGCCTCGACCGACCCTAGGAGCCCCCTTGATTGATCGTGTAGTTTGGCCGTTGTTGAGTCTAGGACTAAACTGTTTTTTTCAGAGTCTAGTTATATCGGAGAGTAGGAATTCATTTTACTCCTCAGCCCATTCGTCGCTCTGGTAAGGAATCTTGACGTAGGTGTTTTGAATTACTCCTCTTCCCCTTCAAATTTTCTTTAGGATCACGCAGTTGGTTTTCCGATCGTTGTTCCTCAGCTCTTTTCATCCGGTGCATTTCTCATCAAGTTGACTCGAGCCTCTTCATCTTTGAGTTCAATCCTCAGTTGTTTTCTTTTCCCACCCGCCCTCCCCTTTTCATCTCGGAACCGGAGTCCGTAATCGAGTATCCATCCTACTCGTGCGAAGTTTTTGATCTCTCACCTTAATGATTTCAACCGGTGTTGTCTCTTCAAGATATTCGTCGTTTCCCCTTCCAAGTTGCCTTTGTTTTCCCGCCCTCCCACCCTTTTTCTTCCCG
>NC_041393.1:647894662-647960825 GCF_002162155.2 Triticum dicoccoides
TCTGACTCTCTCTCGACCATCTATTTCATTCATACGGAGCCTCTTCAGTCTTCACTCAATCTTTTCAACCGGTGAATTCTCGTCTCATTCGTCATTCTTCATCTCTTTTTCTTTCCGGTGGACTCAATCCTAGTTTTTCGGGTTGATCATATTCTTTTCCTCGAAGTGTTCTCCTTGCTCGTTCGCCTCTCACTAGTTTATCCTTCCGGAGTGTTCAAGACATCTCAGGAGATTCGTCTATGTTCCAATTAATTCGAGGTTGTCACCTCATTCAAATATTTCAATTGTTCCGGTGCATCATCTATCGGTTCAACATCCCTTTACAATGGTGTTTTCTCTTCAGTGGGCCCTAACCCACAGGTCTTTTTCCAGGATCTTACCTGACTCTTCTAATTATTCCGGAGCCATTCCTAATTCTTTTCAAGTCTGACGTAAGAATGGATTTAATCAGTCAGATGCCTTTCCAAGATCGTTTCTTAATCATTTCATTGTTGGCTCAACCTCTTCGCTTTTCATTCTTCTGGAGTACCTCAGTAATTTTGGTGCTGTTTCTCGTCGTCATTTGAAGATCGAAGAAGAGTTTTCCCTCTCAATCTTGTCCGTCCTCTCGAAGATTTGTGGTTCTAGCTTCATATTATCCTCTCGAATTATTCTATTTCTCAGATATTCCTTTTCTTATCCATCCGATGTGAGAAGTTGATTTCTGTTTTTTTTTCACCGGAGGCCATCATTCTAGTTATCATTCTCTATTTATCCCGATGCTTCGTTCAAGTGTTATTTAATCAGCTCATGATCCCTTTATTCTTTTGCATCTAAATCCCCTCTAGCATATTGGTTCTTCTAATTCTTCCCGGTGATTCAGTCTCTTTCATCAGTCATTTCCGAATTCTTACGGTGGTCCCTTAAGATTCCTTTTCCTTTGTCATCAATTTAATCCATTTGTTCTTTCAATCCTACCGGTGGTTCATGAAGACTTTCTCAAGTTTTGCGCCATATTTCCCCTTATTCCTTTTCAAGAAGAATAAGTAATATGCAAAATCCATTGTTTGTCATCAATTTAATTTGATGAAGGATAAGCATAATATAAATCTTATTCTTATTTCATCCAAGTGAGTAATCCCTTTCTTCAGAGTTTGTTCTTGATGAATAAATTCTAATTCCAAGTGTTTCCCATCTTTTCTTTTCCGGAGTTCATTTTCCTCGGCCATTTCGTCGGAACCTCCATCCAAATCATCGCAAGGCTCATCTTATTCTTCATTCTATCTCATTATTCTTTTGTTACCGGAGTTCTACATGGTGGTTCTTCATGATTTAATCTTTTCTTCAAGAGTTCATCAAGAGTCTTGTTGGTGGAGTTCAAGTATCTTTTCTTCTCGCGTCTCGAAGCGCAAATAATTCTTCATTTTCTTCTGAAGTGGAGTTTTGCATTTCTTCGTTCTTCTCAGATATTCAACTCCATTCAACCTTTCCTGCTAAGTTCTTTTCATTCAATTCTTTCGGAGGCATTGCTTTGTTCATCTCGTCAAGTGCCATCTCTTTGGGTGAAGCTCATGTTCTATTCTTTCCTTGTTCAACCGGAGTGCTGCCTAAATCCTTTTAGTCTTATTCGTTTCTTATCTCGTTCTAACCGGAGTGCTTTCATAGTCTATATGATTCAGTGAGCTTTTGATTCTCGTCATTCCTCTCTTCTTCTCGAGTGCTCTTGATTCTATGCTTCTTCTTTTGAGTTCTTGTTTCACCCATCTCTTTTCCCTTCCGTCTCGGTCCTAAGATCTCGGGACGAGATTTCTTGTTAGTGGAGGAGTGTTGTAACGCCCCGGATTCGATGCGCTAGGTGTCTGCCCGTTATTCTCCTTCGTTGCCATGTATTTTGCTTGGGTGTTGCATTTTATCATGTCATCATGTGCATTTCTTTTTGCATACGTGTTCGTCTCATGCATCCGAGCCTTTTCCCCGTTGTCCGTTTTGCAATCCGGCACTCCTATGCCCTCCGGCGTTCCCCTTTTCTCTCTTGTTGTGAGTGGGTGTTAAACTTTCTCAGAATGGCCCGAGGTTTGCCAAGCGGCCTTGGTATAGCACCGGTAGACCGACAGTCAAGTTTCGTGCCATTTGGAGTTCGCTTGGTACTTCAACGGTTAACCGGGTAACCGTAAAGCCCCTCTCTCTTTGCAGCCCAACACCCCTTCCAAAGTGGCCCAAAACCCATCTAACTCCTCTCCATGCTCTCGGTCGTTCGATCACGATCATGTGTGTGAAAACCGCTCCTCATTTGGACTCTCCTAGCTCCCTCTACCTATAAATATGTGTCCCTCCCCGTCCAAATCGCAGATGAAACCCTAGCCTCCTTCTTCCTCCAGCAAGGCCCAACGTTGGTTTTACCATTTGCCTCACCACCACCTATCCCTTTCCCTTGGGTCGGCCAACCTGAGGGTCATCTTTATTTTTAGCCCCCCCCCCCCGGGCCAGTGCTTGTCTAAGTGTTGGTCCGAACCAAGCGATGTCCGGCGCCCCCTGGGCAACCAGGGTCTATGCCAACCCGACGTCTGGCTCATCCGGTGTGCCCTCAGAACGAGATATGTGCAGCTCCTATCGGGATTTGTCGGCACAACGGGAGGCTTTGCTGGTCTTGTTTTACCATTGTCGAAATGTCTTGTAAACCGGGATTCCGAGTCTGATCGGGTCTTCCTGGGAGAAGGTCTATTCCTTCGTTGATCGCGAGAGCTTGTCATGGGCTAAGTTGGGACACCCCTGCAGGGTATAATCTTTCGAAAGCCGTGCCTGCGGTTATAGGCAGATGGGAATTTGTTAATGTCCGGTTGTAGATAACTTGACACTAGATCCGAATTAAAACGCATCAACCGTGTGTGTAGCCGTGATGGTCTCTTTTCGGTGGAGTCCGGGAAGTGAACACGGTTTCTGTGTTATGTTTGACGTAAGTAGGAGTTCAGGATCACTTCTTGATCATTACTAGTTGACGACCGTTCTGCTTGCTCTCTTCTCGCTCTTATTTGCGTATGTTAGCCACCATATCATGCTTAGTCGCTGCTGCAGCCTCACCACTTTACCCCATTCCTTTCTCTTTAACCTTTGCTAGTCTTGATACCCATGGTAATGGGATTGCTGAGTCCTTGTGGCTCACAGATTACTACAACAACAGTTGCAGGTACAAGTTCATGCGATGATCATGACGCGAGAGCGATGTTAGCTTGCGTTGAGTTCTTTTTCTGCTTCCTCTTCGATCAGGGGATAGGTTCCAGGTCAGCAGCCTGGGCTAGCAGGGTGGATGTCGTTTGAGTTTCTGTTTGTGATCATCCATAGTCGGATGTTGCTCTTATGTATTGTGATGTTGTATTCGTGTGGCATTGTATGCCTTATGTATGTATCCCCATCTATTATGTAATGTTGATGTAATGATATCCACCTTGCAAAAGTGTTTCAATATGCGGGTCTATCCTTGGTGGGACCTTCGAGTTCCTTTTGGATAGGGTCGCATATTGGACTTGATACTACAGAGAGATCCATGCATATTTTGAGATACTTCAGTAAGGGTGTTTTAAACATGTGGTTATTGTCTATCCATTCATGCCCTTTGTTGCAATTATGGAGTAGTCTAGCATGTCATTTGAGTGCTCTACTTTTGCTTCAAATGTTTCCTGGCAGATTGTTTACATGTTATTCAATTTGGCCAAGCTTGCTATAGTTGATCCTTGCATGCTATGGACTTGTTCTTGACTTGGTTTGTTTCACAAACATGTCTTCTTCATGATGCTATGCTTATCTTGTCATGAAATGACTTGTGGTGAGTGAATCGAGCTTGTTAAGTAGTGTTCATGATGTTGCTGTTTTGCTAGGCTGAATCTGTTATTTCGTGATGCTAGATAAACATGTTGCTACTAATCATTCTATGCATAATCTGGAGATGTTCTATAAACATGTTTTGATCTACATATCATGCTATATCCATACATGCCCCTGGTAGCATTTATAGCTTGCTGTACCTTGTTCATATCTTGCTTCAAAGTTGCTTCATAATGTTGCTGTCAGCCTGTTAACATTAAGTTCAGTTGTTTCTATGTGTTTTCCTAGTGATCCATGCACCCTATGGACTTGCTCTTGCATTATTAGCTTCACAAACATGCCTTCTTACTGTTGGTTGCCTTGCCATGCCATGTATTGCTCTGTAGTGAGTTGCACAAGCTCATTTACATGCCTTCATAATTCTGTTTCTGCCATGTGTGAATCTGTATAATAACTTGCTATGTTTACTTGGGTGCCATCATATTTTCTGATCCTTTTTGGCTTATGGTCAGTAAGGGACACTTGATCTATGCTTTGAGTAGAATCATGCCATGCCTTTGTTTGCCTTTATAAGTTCCTTTAACATGCTGTTTGATAGCTCTGAACATTGCATCGTGATGTTATTTTCTGCAAAGTCTAAATTGTTATAACTTGCAATCTTACCATGTGTGTTTGAGCATGTTCTAGGGATTTCTGGAGATAGTTCAGTGTTCATGTTTTGTTATGCTTTACCTGTACATCATGCCCATGTCTTTTGTTATTATGTTGAGATGTTGTAGCATGTTGTTTTGATGCTTGCAATATGCCTAGTCGCTGTTTTGGACAGCTTGTCCTTTAAACTGGTATAGAGTGTGTGTGTGTTGAACCGTTGCTCCGTTTTGGGTGTGCTCTATATGAAACATGCTTGATATTGCATGTAGCTTCATATTATCATGTTGAATCCTTGTTTTGAGGTGTTTGCTTGATGTTTGAGTGCATTTTGCACCAATGCCATGTTTAACTTGTTTTGCTCATATCTTCTCGGCCGTAGCTCCGAACTAAATGAATTTTATATGTAACTTGACTAGAATCTCGTGTAGATCATCTTTGTGCATCTTAACTTACTGTTTAACAACTTGAACATAAGGTTTATTCAGATCTGGACCAATTTCGAAATATGCATATGAGGACTTACCGGAATTGTTATATGTTGTTCCCGGCCTCATTTAAACTTGCCTTGATGTGTTGCTCTTGTTTGCATCATCTCTTGCCATGAGTAGCTTCATGTAGTCTTGGCATGCATCATGCTTGTTGTGCATCATGTCTTGTTCATGTGTGGTGTGTTTACCATGTTGTGTGCTTCTTTTTGATAGTTCCTGTTTCGTTGCGATCGTGAGGATTCGTTCGTCTACGGTTGGTTCGGCTTCATCCGTTCGTCTTCTTCATGGACTCGTTCTTCTTCCTAGCGGGATTTCAGGCAAGATGACCGCTACCCTGGATCTCACTACTATCATTTCTATGCTAGTTGCTTCGTTCTATCGCTATGCTGCGTTACCTATCTTTTGCTTATCAAGCCATCCCATAATTGCCATGAACCTCTAACCTTTGACACCTTTCCTATGCAAACCGTTGTTTGGCTATGTTACCGCTTTGCTCAGCCCCTCTTATAGCGTTTCTAGTTGCAGGTGAAGTTGAAGATTGCTCCATGGTGAACATGATTTTGGTTGGGATATCACAATATCTCTTATATTATTAATGCATCTATATATTTGGTAAAGGGTGGAAGACTCGGCCTTTTGCCTGGTGTTTTGTTCCACTCTTGCCGCCCTAGTTTTCGTCATACCGGTGTTATGTTCCCGGATTTTGCGTTCCTTACGCGGTCGGGTGATTTATGGGACCCCCTTGACAGTTCGCTTTGAATAAAACTCCTCCAGCAAGGCCCAACCTTGGTTTTACCATTTGCCTCACCACCACCTATCCGTTTCCCTTGGGTCGGCCAACCCGAGGGTCATCTTTATTTTTAGGCCCCCCGGGCCAGTGCTTGTCTAAGTGTTGGTCCGAACCGAGCGATGTCCGGTGCCTCCTGGGCAACCAGGGTCTATGCCAACCCGACGTCTGGCTCATCCGGTGTGCCCTCAGAACGAGATATGTGCAGCTCCTATCGGGATTTGTCGGCACAACGGGAGGCTTTGCTGGTCTTGTTTTACCATTGTCGAAATGTCTTGTAAACCGGGATTCCGAGTCTGATCGGGTCTTCCTGGGAGAAGGTCTATTCCTTCGTTGATCGGGAGAGCTTGTCATGGGCTAAGTTGGGACACCCCTGCAGGGTATAATCTTTCGAAAGCCGTGCCTGCGGTTATAGGCAGATGGGAATTTGTTAATGTCCGATTGTAGATAACTTGACACTAGATCCGAATTAAAACGCATCAACCGTGTGTGTAGCCGTGATGGTCTCTTTTCGGTGGAGTCCGGGAAGTGAACACGGTTTCTGTGTTATGTTTGACGTAAGTAGGAGTTCAGGATCACTTCTTGATCATTACTAGTTGACGACCGTTCCTCTTGCTCTCTTCTCGCTCTTATTTGCGTATGTTAGCCACCATATCATGCTTAGTCACTGCTGCAGCCTCACCACTTTACCCCCTTCCTTTTCCTTTAAGCTTTGCTAGTCTTGATACCCATGGTAATGGGATTGCTGAGCCCTCGTGGCTCACAGATTACTACAACAACAGTTGCAGGTACAGGTTATGCGATGATCATGACGCGAGAGCGATGCTTGCTTGCGTTGAGTTCTTCTTCCGCTTCTTCGATCAGGGGATAGGTTCCAGGTCGGCAGCCTGGGCGAGCAGGGTGGATGTCGTTTGAGTTTCTGTTTGTGATTCATCCGTAGTCGGATGATGCTCTTATGTAATGTGATGTTGTATTCGTGTGGCATTGTATGCCTTATGTATGTATCCCCATCTATTATGTAATGTTGATGTAATGATATCCACCTTGCAAAAGAGTTTCAATATGCGGGTCTATCCTTGGTGGGACCTTCGAGTTCCTTTTGGATAGGGTCGCATATTGGGCGTGACATTCCGCCCATGAACCTATGCATAGGGCTTGGCACACGTTTTCATCTTGACTCTCCGGTAGAAACTTTGGGGCACTCTTTGAAGTACTTTGTGTTGGTTGAATAGATGAATCTGAGATTGTGTGATGCTTATTGTATAATCATGCCCACGGATACTTGAGGTGACAATGGGGTATCTAGGTGACATTAGGGTTTTGGTTGATTTGTGTCTTCAGGTGTTATTCTAGTATGAACTCTATGATAGATTGAGCGGAAAGAATAGCTTCATGTTATTTTACTACAAACTCTTGAATAGATAAAACAGAAAGGATAACTTTGAGGTGGTTTCGTACCCTACCATAATCTCTTCGTTTGTTCTCCGCTATTAGTGGCTTTGGAATGACTCTTTGTTGCATGTTGAGGGATTGTTATATGATCTATCTATGTTATTATTGTTAAGAGAACTTGCACTAGTGAAAGTATGAACCTTAGGCCTTGTTTCCTATCATTGCAATACCGTTTACGCTCACGTTTATCATTAGTTACCTTGCTGTTTTTATAAGCTCAGATTACAAAAACCTTTATCTACCATCCATATCGCACTTGTATCACCATATCTTCTCTGAACTAGTGCACCTATACAATTTACCAATGTATTGGGTGTGTTGGGGACACAAGAGACTCTTTGTTATTTGGTTGCAGGGTTGTTTGAGAGAGACCATCTTCATCCTACGCCTCCCACGGATTGATAAACCTTAGGTCATCCACTTCAGGGAAATTTGCTACTGTCCTACAAACCTGTGCACTTGCAGGCCCAACAACGTCTACAAGAAGAAGGTTGCATAGTAGACATCAGTGGGGGGCGCGCCTACCACCTAGGCGCGCCCTCCTCCCTCGTGGCCTCCTCATTTCTTTCTTGACGTCCACTCCAAGTCTCATGGATTGCGTTTTTTCTAAAAATAACTCCCCCGAAGGTTTCATTCCGCTTGGACTCTGTTTGATATTCCTTTTCTGCGAAACACTGAAATAGGCAAAAAACAACAATTTGGACTGGGCCTCTGGTTAATAGGGTTGTCCCAAAAATAATATAAAAATGTATCATAAAGCCCATAAACATCCAAAACAGATAATATAATAGTATGGAACAATAAAAAAATATCGATACGTTGGAGACGTATCAGATCGCTACTCAGAGACCGTCAAAGTCATGTCTTTAGTTTATCTTAGAACTGAAATAATAGTTATTTTGCTTCGGAGTTATGTAAAGCATTATCCTATGGGTTGTGTGATGGATATTCTTATAAATTTTAAACAATAGTTGTTCGAATTATTATAAGAATATATTTTTTGATTAAACCTCTATTTTTGTGATGGTTTATTCATGACGAATCTTGAAGTCTATGATCTATAACTTTAAAGTTAAACGTCTTGAGAAGACTAATGAAACCACTTGTGTATGACACTACTTGGTTGTATCAGATAATTACTTGAGAAAACATAAGGATTTACTTGAGAAAACATAAGGACTAAAAGATTTGAAATAGTTCCAAGAAATTTAGGATGAAGATATAATATCATTATGACAAAACATAAAATAATTCTTCTTCCATGAAGAAATATATCTAAGTCATAAGTTTAGCATGCAATTTAATTATTACCGATCTGCTTTTCTGAAATTTTGGGGATTTATACATGAAACAACATTATGTTCCCTAAACTGCTAAACAGATGCACCATCTAAAGAGTCTGATAAAACTATATAAAGTTATTGAATATTTCAGAACATTGTGTGATTGTAGGTTCTATATTTCCCATATCATTAAAAGCATCCAGAGAGGGACACATCAAGAAATTTCCAACGTTAATCTTATCTAGGACGAATCTGTACCAAGTGGTGATGCCCACATAAAAACAGCAAAGAAGAACAATGGTAGATTGCTTACGGATAGATCTATTATGAGCATTGCAAATCCTATTCCAAGCATCTTTTAAATTCTCCCCTCCCCTTTGTTTAAAGTTAAGAACCTCGTTCTCGGGGGTATACGCAATAGAGGAAGAACTATCCATAACGACAAAAAGTGGTCAACAAGATTGCACTCAAAAATAGATCTGGCAAGAAAACAGCGAACGAAAAAGAGGGCGAATAAAACGACAAATTTTTGTGAAGTGGGGGAGAGAAAAATGAGAGGAAAATGGAAAATAATGTAAATTTCAAGGAGACGAGATTTGTGATTAGGAACCTGGTTGATGTCGATGATGTCTCCCCTGCAACAGCGCCAAAAATTCCTTTTGATGTTTGCTTGAACTACGTCGGTATTTCCCCAAAGAGGAAGGGATGATGCATCACAGCAATGGTAGGTATTTCCCTTAGTGATAAGACCAAGGTTATAGAACCAGTAGGAGAACCACACAACACAATATAAACATCTCCTGCACACAAATAACAAATACTCGCAACCCGACATGTTAAAGGGGTTGTCAATCTTTTCGGGAAACGGCGCCAGAAATTGGCACGGAGACGGGATAAAGTTGTAATAGAATGGATAAATAGATCGCAATTAAAATAAAGGGCAGCAAGGTATTTTTATATTTTTGGATTAATAGAACTGAAAATAAAAGCAAATAAAATAGATCACGAAGGCAAATATATTAAGGAAGAGACCTGGGGGCCGTAGGTTTCACTAGTGGCTTCTCTCGAGAAAAATAGCAAAACGGTGGGAAAATAGTTACTGTTGGGCAATTGATAGAACTTCAAATAATCATGACGGTATCCAGGCAATGATCATTATATAGGCATCACGTCTGAGATTAGTAGACCGACTCCTGCCTGCATCTACTACTATTAGTCCACACATCGACTTCTATCCAGCATGCATCTAGTGTATTAAGTTCATGGAAAAATGGAGTAATGCAATAAGAACGATGACATAATGTAGACAAGATCTATTTATGTAGAAATAGACCACATCTTGTTAACCTTAATAGCAACGATACATACGTGTCATTTCCCCTTCTGTCACTCGGATCAAGCGCCGTAAGATCGAACCCATCATAGAGCACCTCTTGCCATTGCAAGATAAATAGATAAAGTTAGCCAAACAAAACCCAAATATCAGAGAAGAAATATGAGGCTATAATCAATCATGCATATAAGAGATCAAAGAAGACACAAATAACTTCCATGGATAAAAACATAGATCTGATCATAAACTCAAAGTTCATTGGATCTCAACAAACACACCGCAAAAAGACTTACATCTATGGATCTCCAAGAGATCATTGTATTGAGAATCAAGAGAGAGAGAGAGAGAGGAAGACATCTAGCTACTAACTACGGACCCGTAGGTTTACAAAGAACTACTCACGCATCATCGGAGAGGCACCAATGGACATGATGAACCCCTCCGCGATGGTGTCTAGATTGGATCTGGTGTTTCTAGAACTTGTGGCGGCTGGAAATGATTTTTGTCGACTCCCCTAGGGTTTCTGGAATATTTGGGTACTTATAGAGAAAAGAGGCGGTGCGGGAGGCCACCGAGGTGGGCATAACCCAGGTGCGCCCTGGTGGGTTTTGCCTCCTCGGGGCACCTCTCTGGTACTTCTTTGGCCCATCTTGCGTCTTCTGGTAAAAAAATCCACAAAAAGTTACACTGCGTTTGGACTCCATTTCTATTGATTTCATGTGATGTAAAAACCAAGCAGAAACAACGGCTGGCACTGGGCACTATGTCAATAGGTTAGTACCAAAAAATGATATAAAATGATTGTAAAACATCCAAGAATGATAATATAACAACATGGAACAATCAAAAATTATAGATACGTCGGAGGCGTATCAATTCCGTCCATGACCGATGGTGGAGGGCAGAGGGGTTGCCGGTGGTGGCGGCGCCATGGTTCCTGTTGGTGTCAAAACCGGCGGATCTCAGGTAGGGGGTCCCGAACTGTGCGTCTAGGCGGATGGTAACAGGAGACAAGGGACACGATGTTTTACCCAGGTTCGGGCCCTCTTAATGGAGGTAAAACCCTATGTCCTGCTTGATTAATATTGATGATGTGTGTTACAAGAGTAGATCTACCACGATATCAAGGAGGCTAAACCCTAGAAGCTAGCCTATGGTATGATTGTTGTTCGTCCTACGGACTAAAGCCATCCGGTTTATATAGACACCGGAGAGGGCTAGGGTTACACAGAGTCGGTTACAATGGTAGGAGATCTACATATCCGCATCGCCAAGCTTGCCTTCCACGCCAAGGAAAGTCCCATCCAGACACGGGACGAAGTCTTCAATCTTGTATCTTCATAGTCTTGGAATCCGGCTGATGATGATAGTTCGGCTATCCGGACACCTTCTAGTCCAGGACTCCCTCAGTAGCCCCTGAACCAGGCTTCAATGACGACGAGTCCGGCACGCATATTGTCTTCGGCATTGCGAGGCGGGTTCCTCCTCCGAATAATTTATAGAAGATTGTGAACACCAGGATAGTGTCCGGCTCTGCAAAATAATTTCCACATACCACCGTAAAGAGAATAATATTTACACAAGTTCAATCTGCTGACGTATTTCGTGGCATGACGTCACACCACTACCAAGCCTTTACTCGAATTGTTTTTATTGTACCACCTCCGCGTGTTTAGCGAAGCGGTTTTCTTGGCACGTCTTGTCGAAGCAGAGATCGTGTTCCCCTTATTCCGGGATTCCCATCAATACGGCTGTGGGTAACCCAACCGCTCCATTGATTGCGGCGCTTGGGAGATAAGCGAGTTTTATCAGGCCGGTGGGGACACATGTTTTTGTCCGCCCATATAAGGGGATAAAGACCCAACCCTTTTACCTGCGCCTTCTTCCTCCTTGGCTTATCCATCTCTGCGAACTCGAGCTCCAGCACCCAAGTCCACACATCTCACCTCAACCTTCTCCAACTATGTCCGGAGCGGGAGGCACGTGGATGGCCTCCTCCGTTACGGAGGGGTACATCCAGAAGCTGCGCAGCGCCGGATATTTGTCCAGCAACATCGCGCATTGGCTCCCCGACGAGGGAGAGATCATCCCCACCCCCAGGCCCCATGAGAGGGTAGTATTTCTTACCCATTTCCTCCGCGGAATGGGCTTCCCACTCCATCCCTTTGTCCGGGGGCTCATGTTCTACTACGGCCTGGATTTCCACGATCTGGCCCCGAATTTCATCCTCAACATCTCGGCGTTTATCGTCGTGTGCGAGGCCTTCCTCTGCATCCAGCCCCACTTCAGCTTGTGGCTCAAGACCTTCAGTGTCAAGCCGAAGGTTGTGAAGGGCAGCCAAGCGGAGTGCGGAGGCGCCATGGTGGGCAGGATGTCCAACGTTACTTGGCTTGAGGGCACTTTTGTGGAAACCATCAAGGGGTGGCAATCGGGGTGGTTCTACATCACCGAGCCACGTGACCCTTAATGGGCAGCGGCCCCCGAATTCAGATCTGGCATCCCCACACGGTTCACCTCCTGGAGAGAGAGTGGCCAGACCTGGGGTGATTCGGAGGAGCTGACCGGACTCCAAGCCTGCGTCCAAAAGCTGGTGGACAAGAAGCTCAAGCTTGTCAACGTGGTCCAGGTCATGCTCATCCGCTGGATCCTCCCGTGCCAACGACGGGGCTTCAACATGTGGGAGTTCGATCCGGCGCAGCACCAAACTTTGAGCGGGCTCTTCGACACTACGTACGAAGATGTCTGAAAGGTGCTGCTCAAGGGCGCCGAGGCTCCCGCATCCGCTACCGAAGATCGCGGATTCAGCTCGCAACATCCGGCTGACGAGGTAAGCGATATTTTCCTTTACGGGACGCTTGTTTTCCATAGTTTGACTCTATGCGGGATCTAAACTCCCTTTCCCTTAACAGGACTGGCTGGCGAAGGCCGAGCAGACTATCTGTCCGGCCCCATTCCCAGAGGACCCAGCGGACGCCCGCCTAACGGGGTTGCTGGCTCCGGCACCCCACGTGGTGCCGGAGAAGAAGGCCAAGAAGAAGGCCACGGGGACTCGGAAGAGTTCCCGTTTTTAGGTGCTATCGGATGACGACTCCGAGGCCGACTCCTCTCACCAAGGTGAGGAGGAGAAGAAGAAAGCCTCTCCCCCAGTGGGGGGAGGGAAGAAAAGGAAGGCCTCCCCAACGAGGGAGGCCGAAGGGCCCAAGAAGGGAAAAACTCTTCCCCCGGACTGCTCTGCCAACGCCAGTGACGACGACGAGGACTGGCCTCCAAGGGCCAAGCCCCTGGCGAGATCGTGAGTATCCAGACTCCCGAATAACTTCATGGTTTTCTTTTTTTCCACACAATGTCTTTCTAATGCCGCATATAACCCTGCAGTCCGACCAAGGACGATCTTCCCGCTTCATCGAGCGGGTCCTTAGGTGCGTCGCATATGGATTCTCTTCCGACCGCCTCGACCCCCCGTGACACGAACGATGCCGAGGTGGGATCCTGGGAAGGGACCCGCCAGGAGGAAGAGGCCCCGGAGGTGTCGCAGGACAACCTCCTGGACTTTGCGCCGGACTCGGCTCCGGATCCCATAGTGGCTCAGGAGTCCGGCGGGCGGCCCCTTCGTAAGAAGGGCAAGACCAGGACGCCGGCAGCCTCCGTCCAACCGGAGGCGCCGGATAGCTTGCTGGAGGCGCTCAATGGAGCCTCCATCAAAGAGGAACACTGCACTGTTATGAGTACGGTGATTCAGAAGGTGCAGCTCGCCAAGAGCGGGCTGACCGAAACCTGCAGCAGCCTTCTAACAGGCTTTGAGGTAAGAATTTTGATATATGTAAAATAGTACCGCATAGACATTAGCCCCTGATGCTCGGTTTGGTGTTCGGAAAGAAAAGCCGGACTGAGGATCTAAAAAGATATACGCAAGAGTCATAAAAAATATGTCAATATGGGATTGCAGGCTGTGTTGCTGACCTCCGCCGCACTGACTGCGGAGGTTAATACTTTGAAGGAAAGCCTCGAGCGGTCAGAGAACGAGCTCGGCCGTGCCAAGAAGCAGCTCGAGGACAAGGAAGGTGAGTAACACCTTATTAAAATTGTACCTTACAAAAAAGGATTTTGGTTGCAAAAATAATGACAAGGATAACGTGGGTATTGCGGGGGCCACTAACGAGGTGGCGACCCTGAAAGAGGCGGTGGCCGCGGCCGAACGCAATGCGTCCACGGAGCGCACCGAGCGAGAGAAGCAGGAGGCGCGGGTGGCGGAGGTACAACAAGAGCTCCAGGATCTCATGAAAAAACATGAGAGCCTGGAGCGTGACTCAAAGACTCGAGAGTCTGAGCTTGCAACGGCTCTTGAGAGTGCCAAAGCCGCTAAGGCCGAAGCCTACAAGGCCCTCCAATAAATCGAGGCGTTGAAGAAAATAGCAACGGGTAAGGCATTTTTCATGCAAAGTAAGCATGTGAGTGTTAATTACCTGTTGCTTACCCGAATTCGGAGCTCTCCAGGAGCGTTCGCAGATCTTCCTCACAGCGTGTCCGATGCTGCCGCGTTCTACCGGTCCGAGGAGGGGAGCTCGACGGAGAAGGTCTTCTGGTCTCAGTATGCTGAGGCCGGACATCCGGTGCCCCTTAGCGACCAGCTGAAGCAGCTGGTCGAGCTCCACAAGGCGGCCGAACAGGCCATGAAGGGCCTCATAGTTCGGCTATGGCCTAAGGAGGCCATGCCTGGGAGCTACTTCGTCCTAGTGCGGTGGCTCGTGGATGCGTGCCCGTCGGTTGAAGTCATCAAGCACTCCGCCTGTATTGAAGGTGCCCGTTGGGCCCTTGCCCGCGCAAAGGTGCACTGGGGCAAGATGGATGCCCAGAAGCTCGTGACGGACCCGCCACCGCAGGGCAAGGAGCATCGCACGCCCGATATGTATTATAAGAGTGTGCTGAAGGGCACCCGCACTATTGTGGGTGAGTGCTCCAAAGATGTAATATTTCAGTAGACTCGCATTTTGTTATCCTGTGCGCTAAAAACTTAGTTCATAGGCACTAAGCAATGCTTGTTAATTTAAAATATTACCTTCTGTGCGGCTGTTTATCAAATCTGAGAGATGGCAAGTCATCGGCTTCAGCCCCCATGCCACGAGTGCTGGGGTGTTCGGGATAAACTTGAGCACTCTTGTTCCCATTTTTGGGTCCATCTAGGGAGGCGCTCAACACAGCGAATAAGGCAACCGGACTTATAATGCTTGAACACTCTCACTTAGCCTATAATTTTAAATTTTGGCGAAGCCCCTAGTCTTCGGAAGGCCGAATTTGGGGCGCTATCCACGCCTGGGCCGGACAAAAGCCGCCTCCTCGCTCTAAGCGGCATAAGTCTTTAGGGACTCGCAAAAAACCTCTCAAACAGCGACCAGCTCTCGCCTCATCATGACGGTCAGTTTTAGCTTTCTCCACTGAGGCACTCGCCCAGCTCAACCGGGGCGCAATCGCAGTGGTTCTCCCAGTGCTACCTTAGCCGATACAACAGAACGTAAGGTACCAAAACATGGGAGCCGGGCAAACCCAACTATTGACCCAAGACATGATTCGGAGCCGATGCATATAATGTTATAAGTTCGGGGTGCCGCACTTGTGAAAGTGTTCGGACTTATCACACCATGATGTGGGAAACATAAGCCCCTAGTGTATTTAGCCGTACCAAAACGTACGGATGCGACATGTCACAAATGAACATATGTATAAGAGAGAAATGCAATTGGAAGCAAAAAGGTGCTGCATTACTTATTCAAGAAAAACTGCTGTAAGTGCAGAACGATACAAATGGTGCGATAAGCAAGGGATGGGACTGTTAAACATGTCCCCCTCTAGGGGTAGGCTGCGGAATGGTGCATAAAACAGATTTAATGCTCGTAATGGAGACCACCTAGATATTCGTTGTAGCCTTTATCCTTCCCTGGCTGTTGCATCGTGAGTTCGGCAGGTCTGCTGCCGGATAGGGCCTCTGACGAACGGAGTCCTGTGGGTAAAAATATAAAGAAAAGAAAAAAAAGAACGACACACTTGAGAGCCCCTGGTGTGGTTTAGCTGTATTCTGGGCCTATCATGGTCATGCCCCTCTCCCCATGCCCATGGTATCTTCAGAGCGTAATGGTGTACGCGAAGGACCTGTCTTGACGTTTTGCAGGGGCTGGGGTTGGGGCCGCACTGCTACGCGTGCTCGGAACGTGCCAGGTGGTCTTGTTGTATGTTACGTCGGGCGCGTTTAGCCGTGTTTGGTCGCTTAACGCCGGACTCGAGAATTGCCTTAAGAGGCTGCACTGTACTTCTGCCGTGAGAGCCGCTGTATGTTCCTCGGTTCAGAGAGAGCGTTCAGTATTTTCGTTGACCGTGATGACTCCTCGAGGGCCTGGCATTTTGAGCCTGAGGTATGCGTAGTGTGGCACCGCTTTGAACTTTGCGAACGCGGTACGTCCGAGCAGAGCATGATAGCCGCTGCGGAACGGATCTATGTCGAAGATTAACTCCTCGCTTCGGAAGTTATCCAGGGATCCGAAGACCACTTCCAGTGTAACTGAGCCTGTACAATTGGCTTCTACACCTGGTATGACGCCTTTAAAGGTCGTCTTGGTAGGTTTAATCCTTGAGGGGTCTATGCCCATTTTGCGCACTGTGTCCTGATAAAGCAGGTTCAGGCTGCTGCCGCCGTCCATCAGGACTCTGGTGAGGTGAAATCCATCGATGATTAGGTCTAGAACCAATGCGACGAATCCGCCATGGCGGATGCTGGTGGGTTGGTCCCTTCGGTCAAAAGTGATTGGGCAGGAGGACCATGGATTGAACTTCGGGGCAACTGGCTCCATCGCGTATACATCCCTGAGTGCACGCTTCCGCTCCCTTTTTGGTATGTGCGTTGCGTATATCATGTTCACCGTCCGCACCTGTGGGGGGAAACCCTTCTGTCCTCTATTGTTCGGCGGTCAGGTCTCTTCCTCGTCATCGCTATGCAGCCCCTTGTCATTGTTTTTGGCAATTAACTTGCCTGCCTGCTTGAATACCCAACAGTCCCTGTTGGTGTGGTCGGCTGACTTTTCGGGGGTGCCGTGTATCTGGCACGAGTGGTCGAGTATTCGGTCCAAATTGGACAAACCCGGAGTAGTTCTTTTGAATGGCTTTTTCCACTGACCGGGTTTAGAGCCTCGGAATCCGGCATTGACTGCCGTATCTTCACTGTTATCACCGTTAATGCGGCGTTTGTTTCTGTTGGGACACGACCTGCCATTACGGTCCTTGAAATCCGGACTGCCAGAGTTTTTGCTGAGGTTATTGCTGCGTGCTAGCCAGCTGTCCTCACCCACGCAGAAGCGGGTCATGAGTGATGTGAGGGCTGCCATGGATTTCGGCTTTTCCTGTCCCAGGTGCCGGGCAAGCCACTCGTCGCGGATGTTGTGTTTGAAGGCTGCGAGGGCCTCCGCATCCGGACAGTCAACGATTTGGTTTTTCTTGGTTAAGAACCGTGTCCAGAATTGTCTGGCCGATTCGTCTGGCTGCTGAATTATGTGGCTTAGGTCATCGGCGTCTGGTGGCCGCACATACGTGCCTTGGAAGTTATCGAGGAATGCGGCTTCCAGGTCTTCCCAACTCCTGATTGACTATGCTGGCAAGCTGTTAAGCCAATGCCGGGCTGGTCCTTTAAGTTTGAGTGGGAGATATTTGATGGCGTGAAGATCATCACCGCGGGCCATGTGGATGTGAAGGAGATAGTCTTCGATCCAAACCGCGGGGTCTGTTGTGCCATCGTAGGATTCAATGTTCACGGGTTTAAAACCTTCGGGGATTTGATGATCCATTACTTCATCTGTGAAGCATAGTGGGTGTGCAGCGCCTCTGTACTGTGCGATATCACGACGGAGCTCAAAAGAGCTTTGCCTATTTTGTTCGGCCCGGCCGGACTTACTGTGTACGACGCGACGGTTGTCGTCACGTATCATGGGGCGCGCACGCGATCCATAGATCGATCTTGATTGTCTTGCCTTATCCTCCAATATACCTCGCAAGTCCGGAGTGTTCCCCTGTGGCCTTGTGCTTTTCGAGCGATGCCAGGGTACGGTTCTAGTGAAGGGCCTAGGGGCCTCACTATCGCGACCACGGGGTGGCCGGTCAGCCGTATTGTCTGCTGGTAATGCAGGTTCATACGCCTCCTCCTCTAATCGGGGGAGCAGCTTGCGTTTAGGGTAACTTTTGGAGGGGCATTCGAGCTGATGCTCTTCGGCCGCGAGGACTTCTGTCCATCTGTCGGCTAGCAGATCTTGATCAGCTCTAAGTTGTTGCTGCTTTTTCTTGAGGCTGTTTGCCGTGGCCATAAGCCTGCGTTTAAAGCGCTCTTGTTCGACGGGATCCTCAGGCACGACGAATTCGTCATCGTCGAGGCTTGCCTCGTCTCCGGAGGGAGGCATATAATCCTCTACCTCTTCTTCTGCCGCTCTCTCATGAGGGCTGGCGTCTCCGTCCTCCTGCGCTGAATCTTGCTGGAGTGGGTTGTCTTTGGCGTTGTCCGGTGTGTTATTATCTTCGGTGCCAGAATCTTCATTCTTGCTGTGGCGGGATTTAGAGCGGTGCCGCTAACGCCGGTGCTTGGGTTGTTTCTTGGAGGGGTCATCCTCCGATGTTGCTTCGCCATTCCCATCCTTTGGGATATCCACCATGTATATGTCATATGATGAGGTGGCTTTCCAGTGCCCGGTAGGTGCTGGTTCTTGGTCGTCTCCAGCATCGTCGTCCATACCGTCGATGTCTTCGGAGTCGTAGTCTAGCATGTCGGTTAGATCGTCGACAGTGGCTACTAAATGGGTGGTGGGTGGGCTTTGAATTTCCTTGTCGTCCGCATCCCAACCATCCTGACCGCAGTCCGGCCAGGGCTCTCCTGATAACGAGAGATACTTTAGCGAACTCAAGATATCGCCGAAAGGTGAGTGTTGAAAGATGTCCGCTGCGGTGAACTCCATGACCGGCGCCCAATTGGATTCGATCGGAGGGGGTGCGGGAGGTTCGGAGTTCGTCAAGGAGTCCGGCACCTCGGAGTCACAAGCTTCATGAGGGACAAGGTCAGTGTTCGGCTCTATCGCCGTAGAGGTTGCAGCACCCGAGGCAGTGTCTAGCCATTCGTCCTTGATCTGCGCAGCCGGCTCCGATTTGAAGATCGGAGCAGGCTCGAGTGCGGCCTCCAGGGTACTATCCGGCTGCAGAGCTAAATCATGCCCGTCGTGACAGTGCAGCGCGCTTGGCTGTGGCTCGAATCCATTGAAGATCAAGTCCCCGCGGATGTCAGCCGTGAAGTTCAAACTTCCAAATCTGGCCTGACGGCCAGGGGCGTAACTTTCGATCTGCTCCAGATGGCCAAGCGAATTGGCCCGCAGTGCAAAGCCGCCGAATACGAAGATCTGTCCGGGGAGAAAGGTCTCACCCTGGACTGCGTCGTTGATGATGATCGAAGAAGCCATCGAGCCTATCGGCGACAACACAGAGGAACTCTCAACGAGAGCACCAATGTCAATGTCAAAACCGGCGGATCTCGGGTAGGGGGTCCCGAACTGTGCGTCTCGGCGGATGGTAACAGGAGACAAGGGACACGATGTTTTACCCAGGTTCGGGCCCTCTTAATGAAGGTAAAACCCTACGTCCTGCTTGATTAATATTGATGATGTGTGTTACAAGAGTAGATCTACCACGAGATCAAGGAGGCTAAACCCTAGAAGCTAGCCTATGGTATGATTGTTGTTCGTCCTATGGACTAAAGCCATCCGGTTTATATAGACACGGAGAGGGCTAGGGTTACACAGAGTCGGTTACAATGGTAGGAGATCTACATATCTGCATCGCCAAGCTTGCCTTCCATGCCAAGGAAAGTCCCATCCGGACACGGGACGAAGTCTTCAATCTTGTATCTTCATAGTCTTGGAGTCCGGCCGATGATGATAGTTCGGCTATCCGGACACCCCCTAGTCCAGGACTCCCTCAGTTCCCATTTGTAGGAAACCAGCTAGGTGGAGGTCCCCATGTATCCCATCCTATAAATGGCCAACCGTGCCGTCCGTCGCGTGATGCAGCATGGTAGGCACCGAAGTTGACGCCACGGGTCCGGTCGATGGTGGAGCCATGGATCCTGGTGGGGATATAACTACTAGGTATGACCCGCCCAGGAGGGGGCGGGTTATACCTATGGAGGTTCATCAATATGAGGCCCACGAGGATATTGAAGATGGCGGTTCATGGGGCGAAGGCCCAAGGGAGACTTAAGGCCCGTAGGAGTAAACCGCCATATGTGTAAGACTTGTATTGTAAGGCATGTATAGTTAGTCACCTAGGCGGACACATTGTCTATGAGCCGGCCGGGACTCCGTGAGCTGTTGGGCATCAACATGTGTATATAAAGGGATGACCCGGCGGCGGTTCAGGCTAAGAAACAAGAGATCAAAAGCTAGATCAACCGTATTCGCTCCCTGGTAATCGAGACATAAGCAATACCACCTCAAACTGGATTAGGCCTTTACCTTTACCGCAAGGGGCCGAACCAGTACAAACTCCTCTGTCCTTTCTCCCGTTTAACCCCTTTAAGATAACCTAGTCGCGATGGCTCCACGAATAAGTCCTCACACTAGGACATCTGCCGTGACTATTCCACGACAGTTGGTGCCCACCGTGGGACCAGCGCACCGTGGTTTTGAGTTCTTAAAGGGCAGCTTCGAAGGGATCAAGGGATACGCGGTGGGCCAGATAACCAAGAGTCGTCGCGGAAAGCTCTACATTGACGATGCAAGATGGGGTCTGAGGCTGGCTCAATTGAGTACGGATATCGGGTCCCCTTCGGCGGAATTCACATTTTCATCGGCAAGATCGGTGAGCCGGGCCCTGAGCTGGACATCTGCACCGACCTCATCGAGATGGCTTAGCGTGCATGGCCCGCTCGAGCCCAGCCCGTCGTGAACCATGCCTTCATGGGATTCATCCATGGGGCAGAATTTTATGAGGGATCCATGTCTGGTGGTGAGACGGCCATCTACTCTGATGGTGAGTCATCCATAGGCGAGACTACTTCATTGTACCAATTGCAAGATGGCAGGCTTGGGGGCTATTCCGATGGCGACAGTATTTCGGACCCCTATGAGACACCAAACAGGGTCGCAACCTTAATGGCCGGTATGCAGCCTGGGCAAAATTCTTCAACTGCAGCGGCAATGATCTCTGGATCAGCAGCGGCGATGGCAGCCGGGACAGGAGGCCCTGTGTACCCGCCGACTCAGGTTTTGATAGATCTGATGGATAAGGTGGCAACCTTGTTACAGCAGAGGTTAGCCCGGCGAATCAAGCACAACATAATGCGGAAATTGCAAAACTGCGTGGTGAGGTTGCACAAGCCAAGGAAGACTTCGCGGCAGAAGATGTTAGGATGGCAGCGGAGCGAGCTGCTCTGGATGCTCAAGCACAATGGATCCAGGCTAGTTCCTTTCGGCTCACGTTGGATCAAAATGCTTCAAATGAAATCATGAGAAGGCACCGGAGTCGTCTGTCGTTGGTTTAATTACGAGGCGAGGAATCTCTTTAGTACTCCTGGAGTTGGGACCAGCAACCAGCCAGAGGTAAACCAGGTTGAAGCACCTGGGGCTGGAGCGCCGGCTCAACCGCGCACGATCAAGCCACCTCGTCTGAAAAATACTCCGCCTAAACATGTGCCAAGACCACCAGATAATTATTCTAACCCTTTGGATAATATGATCGCTGCGGCAACACGATTGGCGGCTCTCCCAGTGGAGGGCGATTCTCCAGCAGTGGATGAATCACGAAGGGCTAGGGAGCTTCTTCAAACAGCACTGGTACAGCAGGAGGCGTATTCTTACAGTCGAGAGAGGGTTCATTCGACCCCTCGCCCACGTCGGAGTTATAGTAGACACATGGACTCATCGGCCATTTCAAGCAATGACGTGATGGTGCGCATGGTTTGGCCGATCAGGATAGGGCACGTCACGAAGCTGAGCAGACGGCTCAGCAGGCGGCTCATCAACATCTTCTGGTTTATCCGACGGCTTCGGTGGAGGCCGGTGTCCTAGAACTACAGGTATACCTTGTTTGGTGCTGGCTCTGCGTAATGAGCGTTTGCCCAAGGATTTCAGAGGACTTCGTAAGGTGCCTAACTACACAACCGACTTACCCCCTGAGGCATGGATTGATGGTTATGAGATGGCCATGGAACTGTTGGAGGTCAGCGATGCTGCTTATGCAAAATACTTCACCATGATGCTGGATGGGACGGCCTGTACTTGGTTAAAAGGGATGCCTGCCAATTCTATCGGGTCATGGGGAGAGTTAAAGGCCCGGTTTATCCAGAACTTTAAAGATACGTGCAAACAACCCATGTCGATTGTGGATTTGGATGCTTGCGCCCAAGAGGAGGGTGAGTCAACAACCCATTGGGTGTGCCGGGTCAAGGCTATCCTACACTCATCAGACAACATTAATGCCGGCTCAGCAGTTCTAATGTTAGAGAAAAATTGCCGTTTCTTGCCTCTCAAGCAGAAGCTAGGGCGGCTCAAGCGCGATTGCAATGATATGGGGCAGCTGACGGCGGCTTTAGCTAAATATGCCGACTCTAATAGTACCAAGGACCCCGAGTCTGATGATGAAAAGCCGGGAAAGGGAAAGAAGAGTGGCAACACCAAGGGTCCGCAGCATAACCCAGCGAGTCAGGGGGGCAACGGTAAGCGCAAGGCTGATAGTAATTCAGATTTTGTGGCCAATACCAATACGCAGAATAATGGTCAGCGTCGTAAGGGGAAGCCACCTCCTCGGACTGGTGGATCAGGTGTCAATCTTGAGCATTTGCTGAATCATCCCTATCCAAAGCATGGCACGAAGGAAAGGCCGTCCACTCACCTTTGGAAAGATTGTCAAATTATGAGTGAACTCAAAAATTCTGATTTTTTCCAGAACAATCATGGACCGGGTGGCAGCTCAGGTTTCGGTGGAGGCGGTTCTCATGGCCCGGGTTACGGTGGTGGCAGTTCTGGTTCCAGCTTTTAGGGTCACCAAAACCATCAAGGTAATCCGGGTGGTTATAATCAACAATCCGGTCAAGGGGGTTAGCCACAGCAGCAGTCTGGATATCAAAGTAATCCAAAGCAGTTGAATAGCAGGCAGTACCACCTTTTCATCACAAGTTTATGCAAGCGGGACCAGAAGCTCCACAAGAGGGTTGTGACCGTTGAGCTAGCAGTTCCCCATTACTTGCAATGGTCTAAGCAACCTATTATGTGGAGTCGAGAGGATCACCCGCCCCGAGTTGATAATCTGGGTCACTTGGATCTGGTGGTGGCGCCTCAAGTTGGTGGATACAAATTCACTAAGGTACTCATGGATGGGGTTGGCAGCATTAATATCCTTTATTATGATACTTTCTGTCGCATGGGCTTGACTGACAAAAATCTTAAACCATCCAATACTGTTTTCCACAGAGTGGTGCCCGGTAAGTCGGCGTACCCTGTAGGCAAGATTGAGCTGGAAGTAGCCTTTGGGGATGAACATGATTCCAGGGCCGAGAAAAAACCTTTGAAGGGTTCAAGATCAGAAGCCCGTACCACACTCTGTTTGGATGGTCGGCTTATGCTAAGTTCATGGCACAACCTTGTTATGTTTATCTGCAGCTCAAGATGCCGGGTTACAAAGGGACCATTACAGTGCATGGGAGTCAGAAGATAGCTTTGGAGTGTGAAGAAGGTGATGATGCTTATGCTGAGTCTGTCTATGCAACAGAGGAGTTGAAGTTTTACAAGGACAATGTTGATCCGTTCGGATATAACATCTCTGAAAAAGCCTACTATAGAGCATGATCCGGTGCAGAAGTTTAAGTCGGCCGATGACACTAAGCTAGTTGAGTTCATCTGCGAGAATTGGGACATCTTTGCACGGAAACCGTCTGACATGCTGGGTTTACCGAGGGAACTTGCTGAGCACACTCTTAATATTGATCATAAGTTTAAGCCGGTCAAGCAATTCCTTCATCGTTTCAATGAGGAATGGCGTAAGGCCATTGGTGATGAAGTGGCCTGGCTCTTGGCGGCTGGGTTCATTATTGAAGTCTTTCATACTGAGGGGTTGGCTAATCCGGTGCTGGTGCTTAAGAAGAACGGCATTTGGCGTTTGTGTGTGGACTACATGGACTTAAAAAAGGCTTGCACGGCTGATCCCTTTGCTCTCCCTCGTTGTGAGTGTTTGAGTTTTCTGGATGCTTATTCTGGTTATCATTAGATAAAGATGGCAGTTAAGGACCAGGAGAAGACAAATTTTATCACTCCTTTGGAGCCCTTTGCTATTTGTCTATGCCTTTTGGGCTCAAGAGTGCCCAGGCGACTTACCAGCTATGTGTGCAGAACTGTCTTCACGGTCAGATTGGGCGCAATGTTCATGCTTATGTAGACGATATTGTGGCGAAATCCAGAGAGAAGGAAACCTTGATATATGATTTGAAGGAGACCTTCAACAATCTCCGGGTCTACAAGATGATGCTTAACCCGGCCAAGTGCGTTTTTTGGTGTACCAGCACGCAAGCTTTTGGGTTTTCTGGTTTCTAATAGAGGCATTGAGGCTAACCCGGAGAAGATCAAGGCCATTACCTCCCTAGCAAAGCCGGCATGTATCAATGATGTTCAACGCTTGGTGGGTCGTATTGCTGCCTTAAGCCGGTTCATAAGCTGATTGGGTGAGAAGGCCATACCACTGTAGCAGATGATGAAGAAAACAAACATCTTCATCTGGAGTGCTGCTGCTAATTACGCATTTGAAGCTTTGAAGAAACAGCTAGCTGAGCCGCCAGTCCTTGCTGCTCCTATTGATAAGAAGCCATTGTTATTATACGTGGTTGATAACGCCCAGGCTGTCAGTGTAGCTGTTGTGGTGGAGCGGAAGGAAGCAGGCAAGGAATATTTGGTTCAATGGTCGATTTACTATATCAGTGAAGTACTCATTGAGTAAAAACAGAGGTATCCGCATTGGTAGAAGCTTGTATATGGGGTGTTCATGGCCAGTCGGATGCTTAAGCAATATTTCTTGGGTCATCCTATCACTGTAGTTAGTTATGCTCCCTTAGGGGATATTATCCAAAACAGAGAAGCTACAGGTCGAGTCGCCAAGTGGGCCATTGAGCTTGGACCCCATGGTTTAAAGTATATGCCTCGCACAGCCATCAAATCTCAAGCACTTGTGGATTTCATCAATGACTGGACAGAACTGTAGATGCCTGAAGAGAAGCCAGATAACACATATTGGACTATTCATTTTGATGGGTCCGGGCAATTGGAGGGCTCAGGGCCTGGAATTTTCTTAGCTTCCCCTCGAGGTGACAAGTTTTGTTATGTTTTAGGATTGATGTTTCCTTGTACTAACAATGCACCGAGTATGAAGCCTTGCTTCATGGTCTTCGGATGGCTAAGGAGATGAACTTAAGCCGAGTGAGATGTTTCGGCGAATCAGACTTGGTGGCTCATCAAGTTTCGGGCAAATGGGATTCCAAGGATCCACTCATGGTGGCTTATCACTGCAAAGTTGATGCTATTGTTGGACACTTCAAGGGTTATCAAGTGGAACACATTGGTCGCAGGAAAAATGAGGCGACTGATGCCTTAAGCCGGTTGGGGTCTCAGCGTAAGCCGGTGCCACATAACACTTTCTTGGATATTCTGCATAACCTTTATGTCAAATTTCCTACAGAGGAAGATCTGGCTATTCCTGACCCGGAAGCATAGTTGGTGGCGACTCTTCATGCTATCCCTGATTGGACAGTCCCATATTTGGCTTATATGACCCGGGGCGAGTTACCTAAGGACGAAACTTTGGCTAGGCAGATAACCCGGCAGTCTAAGTCAATGACAATTGCCAATGGCGAGTTACACCATTGCAGTGTCAGTGGGGCGTTTCAGTGTTGCGTCTCTCCTGAGGAGGGCCGTGAGATTCTTCGTGAGATTCATGAAGGAGATTGTGGTCATCACGCCGGTTCAAAGACTCTTGTGGCTAAGGCTTTTCGTCATGGATTTTATTGGCTGACGGCTCATGCTGATGCAGAGGATTTGGTCAGTAAATGTGATGGTTGTCAGAAATTTTTATGGCGAGCTCACATGTCGGCTCAAGAGTTGAGGATGATTCCAATTACTTGGCCATTTGCAGAGTGGGGGCCTGATATGGTTGGGCCTTTTAAAAGATCTAAGGATAAAAAGACCCACCTTTTGGTGGCGGTTGACAAATTCACAAAGTGGGTTGAAGCAAAGTCGGTCAGTTAGTGTGATGCGGCAACGCCGGTTCAATTCATCAAAAAGGTGATTTTCCGCTTTGGTTTTCCCCACAACATTATAACTGATAATGGCACTATTCTGTCCAAGGGTGCTATGAAAGAATTTTGTCAACGTGAGCATATTCGACTTGATGTGTCGTTAGTGGCTCACCCTCAGTCCAATGGTCAAGCCGAAAGAGCCAATCAAGAAATTTTGAGAGGCATGAAACCACAACTTATGGTTCCATTGCAGAGGATGCCGGGTTGTTGGGTGGAGGAGTTACTTTCAGTGCTATGGAGTATCAATACTACCCCCAACAGATCTATGAGTTACATGCCTTTTTTCATGGTTTACGGAGTAGAGGCGATTCTCCCTAGTGACATCCGTCACGACTCGCCCCGCGTGGTGGCTTATGTTGAGGCTGATAATGAAAGAGCACGTCAGGATGCACTTGACCTATTAGATGAGGAGCATGTCCTTGCGGCGGCCTGTTCGGCGATTTACCATCAAGATCTACACCACTATCACAGCCGCCGGGTTAAGGCCAGAACCTTTCAAGAAGGTGACTTGGAGCTCCGGCTCATCCAAGATCAAACTGACATGCACAACTTATCCACACCTTGGGAAGGACCCTTTGTGGTCAGCAAGAATTTGAATAATGGGTCATATTATCTTATTGATGTTCAAGACCACAAGGACTCACGTCAGTCGGAGGAGGAGACCCGCCGGGCGTGGAATATTGCTCATCTTCGGCCTTACTACACTTGAGCCACCGGCTCTTATGATGTACATATTTTGATAATGTATATATTATGATGATTATAATAAAGCCGGCATCCCTGATAATGCAGGGCCTCTGTCGTTTCATTTCCGTGAATAATGAGTCTTTTTCATCATAATTTCAACGGTCATTTGGGGGCTTCCTGCTCGTATTTGAAGCATAGCTGTCGTTACCCTCTTGATCGATGCAATGCCAAACCTTATGGTCACTAGGGGGCTTCTTGATTGTATTCGAATCATAGCTGTTGTTACCCTCATGATCGGTGCAATGCCAAACCTTATGGTCACTAGGGGGCTTCTGATCGTATTCGAATCATAGCTGTCGTTACCCTCTTGATCGGCCCAAGGCCACAAACCACTTGGAGGCTTCCTGCTCGTATTTGAAGCATAGCTATGAAATAACCCTTTTGGTCCAGCTTCCTGCTCGTATTGGAAGCATAGCCTCGTTTTCTCGTTTTTCTTGGTTTTTTGAACATTTTTTTGGTTCATCTTGATACCATCTTGACATATGGTTTAAAGTGATTCAGGCCATGTAGCCTCAATTCTCATAGCTCATATTTGAAGCATACCCGTGGTTTCTGTTAACCTGGCCTGGCTCTAGACGATAAGTCGCTAGGATATGATGATATTAAATACTTGGAAGCATTGGTTTCTAAGCTTTGGGTTATCACACTTACTGCACAGGTAAACCGACAGTACAATTCAACATCACAGGTATGGTATTTTTGGTTATGCTTATATCTAATTATGACTAAACACTTGGCACTTGGGGGATTATGATTTTGAACCGGTGTATGTACAGATTTCGATTGCAGATATGAAGTCCCAAGCCTGTGGCAAGCAACAACACTTGGCACTTGTGGGCTAATGCCTACTAGAAAAATTACTCATGCACTGGATCATGTGATAAGTCCCAAGCACTTTGCAAGCAAGAATACTTGGCACTTGGGCGCTAATGCATATTGCTTGTCTTTTTTATTACTTTATGATGACCCGGGTGTGCCGCAAACGGTCATAGCCGGTTCTTGAGGGCTACACAAGTAAGTTCTGCTTTCTACACAAGGACACAAAGGACCGACTCATTCATGCTGATTAAACCGGCCCTTGGGGGCTACAGATTCAGTGTTGATCATTACAGATCTGTTTTAACCCACATGGTGTAAACCGGATTATGAAGAGTTCTATCAAAGGGTATTATTTATGATCATGATTAATCTAAATCTACATCATATTCAATTCCAGCATAAACAGTAGACTAGGGGGCTGACAGGATGTGTGTCGCTCAATAAAATAGGAGTACATACCTCAAATTCTTGGTGCATCTGCTTCACCATGTCAACTTCAAGATCGCGGCTGGTGTGCACTTGATTGAGATAGCCAAAATATACTTCACCAATGCTCAATTGGGAGTAGTTGGCAACATCAAATCTCACTTTTCGCCGCTCAATGTATTCTTCCTTGGCAGAGTGCTTTGCCAAGACAGTAGGCCTTCCCGGCTCTCTAAAGCCGGTGTTAGTAATCACCACATCATCATCATATGTTTCAGGCATTTTAACTGGACTTGATGCTTCATCGTTTGCTTGATCAATAGAAGGGTCGGGAGTCACTAGTGGAACGTCAAGAACTGGCTCTAATGGTTGAGGAATGGAGGGCTCAGGCGTTGGGATTTGTTGCTCCGGTTCATTAACTTTGGGATCTACATCCGGCTTATTCACCCTTGCCTTTTTGATGGGCTTGGATTTTCAACTACATGGGTTATGAGAGGTCAGTGTAAATATAAAGGAACTTAAGAAGCAAAGCATAAGTATTTATTATTAACCAGGAGCAGTTTTGAAAGCCGGCAGCTGGGACTATGATGAGTCGCCGGAAGAGGAGCGAGAAGTCTCCTGATAATTTGAATCGGAAGAATCAAGTGGCTGGCGAATGAAACCTGCCAAAGGATAAAAAGAGTTCAAATTTGGGATGACCTTGTTTCGACGTTTCCTTGGAGTGCTCGGTAAGCCGGAAGATAATTCTTCACCTCCGCTGGTCCGAGTCTATCGCCGGCTCTCTTGCTGCTATTGCTTCAAAAGAAAGTGAGGATCCAGATGAGCTAAGGGTACTCTTCGAGTTTTATGTCTTGGCAAAGGCTCGGAGTCGGAGGAGATGACAGTTACCTCTTCCTCGATTGCTTGACCGGTTGCCGTGTCATCCTGATGATAATCAATGTCAATAAGGTAGTTGAAAAAGGAGCCAAGAGAGTCAAGAGCTACCTTCGACTCAGAGCTGTCGGCTAGTTCAAACAGCTCGGAAGTACTTGATTTCTTCCCCTTCTTGGCGTTTTTCTTGGCGGCTTTCTTGGCAGCCCTGGACATTTTGGAAGCTTCATGCTCATATTTCTTCTTCCAAAAATCATCGTCAGCCTGTGAAATTCATCAAAGTTGAGTTAACAGAGTATCTAAGGATGAAGGCAGAGGTAAGTAATTTGAAAGACTCACTTTTGGTGGCGGGTTAGATGTGAAGAAAGGGTCTAGGCCCACTTTGCTACAGTGTGTCGGGTCTTCATTTAGAAGAGACTTCGTCATTTCATTGATGGCGTCATCAGTTAAACGCACGGAGCTGTGGCACAGTGGATCCTTTTTACTACCCATGTAAGTACACATTAAGCTGGTTCGGCAACTCAATGGTATGATCCGCCATGCAACCCAGCATCGAACCAAGTTGATACAAGTTAAACCATTTCCCAGCAGCACCTTGACCTTGGCGATGGAGGTGGCGAGCTTTTTACGTTCAGTGGTTGTAAGTTTCTCATGAAGATTGTGTTTGGAGTCAAGACACTGGGCCCGGTGACCCGATAATGGATTCTCGCCAGCCGGAGAAGTGTCTTGGCAATAAAACCATGTCTGGTTCCAATCTTTTGGGTGACTCGGAAAGCAAGCATATGGAAAGATGGCATCTCTTCTCCGTTGAATTGAGATTCCGCCAAGTTCCAAGCTGGGTCCATTCGTAAACTCATTTTGGCGGTTCAAATAAAAATATTCTCTGAACAGTTCGACACTGGGCTCCTCTTGAAGGTATACTTCACAGAAAACTTGGAAGTTGCAGATATTTTACACGAAATTGGGTCCAATGTCTTGAGGACGAAGTTCAAAGAAGTGCAGAACATCTCAGAAATTTTTTGAACTGGGCGGTGAGAAGCCCCGGTTCATGTGATCAGTTAAAACAATGACTTCACCATCCTTTAGCTGAGGTTTTTCTTCTTCTGGATCAGGGTCACGATAATTCATGACATTCTTTTCTAGTAAATAGCTAGTTTTTACAAAGTCCTTAAGTGTGTCCTAAGTCACAATGGAGCGAACCCAGTTACAGGAAGTGGATGTCTTCGGCGGCATGATGAAGAAAGAAGCCTAAAATAAAGAATAATTTTGCCGGTTTAAGTTGATTCATTTAAGCCGGAGGTAAAAGCACTACAACACATATTCAGAATAGTGGCTTAAAAGGGGCCTAGTGATATATGACTAGCTACAACTAGTGATGTAAGCCGCCATGACCAGATTGATATCTATCAAGAGTGAAATCTGTTAACTACAGCTGGTGATGTAAGCCGCCATGGCCAGGTCGATCTATCAGGAAGAAAATTTTGCTAAGTAATGGAAAACAGGTTTCACAGACTGAAATTATAATTTTGGATCAGTGGCAGTTTAGAAAATGCAGTAAATTCTTAAACCTAAAAGCGGCAGCAGAGGAGTACATGGGCTCTAGTGAGATCTTCTATGAAGGAAAAGATCTATTGGCATTAAAAGAAAGGGCTAAACTACTACCGCACGAGTGATATGCTATATTCAGATAAAAAACTACTAGGGTTGAAGAGGAAGGCGAAGAACAGCGAAGAACGGTGAAGCACAACAAAGAATAGGAATAACCCTAATGCAGATCTGGAGCATAGGGGTGTGAACACTTACAGATGCAGATGGACTGCGGCGGAGCATCGGCGTTCTCTGGTCCCGTTCAGGTTGATGCAGCGGCGAAGGGCGAGGATGACGGTGAGCTTCGCAGCGGCGGCGGAGCTCGAAGTGGCAGATGAGTCGCGAGAGGAGGAGGAAGGCGATAAGGAAAGGGGGGAGAATGAAAAGAGGTTGTCTGACCCTATTTAGAAGGGGAAGGGTGAACAGGTAGGTGATAACCCACAAGTGTAGGGGATTATACTACACACACAACCAGGAGCTAGAGAATTATACCAAGTCATAGCATCACCCTTTAACGAGAATGAAAATATCTTTATGATATAATAATAGCGAGATTTATCATCATGAGTAAACATGGTGGCTATATCATTCAACTTGGTAAGATGTGCCACAACGGTTTTAGATTCAAGGCCATAAAAAGGATCGGATTCAACTAAAGTAATAATCTCAGGATCAACAGAGAATTCATAATCCTTATCAGTAACACAGATAGGTGAAGTAGCAAAACCAGTGCCAGGTTTCATTCTAGCATTAAGAGAGTGCTGCTTCCATTTAGCTAATAATTTCTTAAGATCATATCTATCATTGCAAGCAAATATAGCTCTAGCAGCTTCTTCATTCATAACATAACCCTCAGGAACAACAGGCAATTCATAATCATTCGGAGAACTTCATCATCACTATCATCAATAATAGCATCTTCAATAATTTCATTCTCTCTAGCCCTAGCAAGTTGTTCATCAAGAAATTCACCTAATGGCAAAGTAGTATCACGCACAGAAGTAGTTTCATCATAAGTATCATGCAAAGCAGAAGTGGCATCATCAATAACATGCGACATATCATAATTCATAGCACTAGCAGGTTTAGGTGTCGCAAGCTTACTAATAACAGAAGGAGAATCTAGCGTAGAGCTAGATGGCAGTTCCTTACCTCCAATCGTAGTTGAGGGAAAAATCTTCGTTCTTTCATCTTTAAAGTTCATCATAGTGATCAAGAGATATAAATCCCAAGTGACTCGGAGAATAGAGCTATGCTCCCCGGCAACGGCGCCAGAAATTAGTATTGATAACCCAAAAGTTTAGGGGATCGCAACAGCTCTGAGGGTAAAGTATTCAACCCAAATTTATTGATTCGACACAAGGGGAGCCAAAGATGGGAAAAGCTCGTAGGCAATGGATCAGTGATGGATAATTATGTCGAATGCGATTCCTCATGTAATAGCTATAACATAGGGTGACACAGAACTAGCTCCAGTTCATCAATGTAATGTAGGCATGTATTCCGAATATAGTCATACGTGCTTATGGAAAAGAACTTGCATGACATCTTTTGTCCTATCCTCTCATGGCAGCGGGGTCCTAGAGGAAACTAAGGGATATTAAGGCCTCCTTTTAATAGAGAACCAGAACAAAGCATTAGCACATAGTGAATACATGAACTCCTCAAACTACGGTCATCACCGAGAAGTATCCCGATTATTGTCACTTCGGGGTTGTCGGATCATAACACATAATAGGTGACTATAGACTTGCAAGATAGGATCAAGAACACGCATATATTGATGAAAACATAATAGGTTCAGATTTGGAATCATGGCACTCGGGCCCTAGTGACAAGCATTAAGCATAGCAAAGTCGTAGCAACATCAATCTCAGAACATAGTGGATACTAGGGATCAAACCCTAACAAAACTAACTTGATTACATGGTAAATCTCATCCAACCCATCACCGTCCAGCAAGCCTACGATGGAATTACTCACGCACGCCGGTGAGCATCATGAAATTAGTGATGGAGGATGGTTGATGATGACGACGGTGACGAATCCGCCTCTCTGGAGCCCCGAACGGACTCCAGATCAGACCTCCCGAGAGGGATTAGGGCTTGGCGGCGGCTCCGTATCGTAAAACACGATGAAACTTTCTCTCTGATTTTTTTCTCCGCGAGACGGAATATATGGAGTTGGAGTTGAGGTCGGCGGAGCCTCAGGGGGGCCACGAGACAGGGGGGCACACCACAGGGGGGAGGGCGCGCCCCCACCCTCGTGGACAGGATGTGGGCCCTTGGTCTTGATTCTTTCTCCAGTATTTTTTATATTTTCCAAAAAGTGCCTCCGAGGATTTTCAGGACATTCCGAGAACTTTTGTTTTCTACACATAAAACAACATCATGGCAGTTCTGTTGAAAACAGCGTCAGACCGGGTTAGTTTCATTCAAATCATGCAAGTTAGAGTCCAAAACAAGGGCAAAAGTGTTTGGAAAAGTAGATACGTTGGAGACGTATTAGTAGGTGCGAAAAATGAGGAGGCCAAAACATGATTATCCAGCGGTTCGGACGCCTCGATTTTCGGAAATGGCATTAAAGACAAAGATATGTTAAGATATATGGGATATTGTGTAAAATTAATGATAGGTGACATCATGGCAGGTCACCACGATCGCGGAAGATGACGTCATGGCGGGTTATGAGATCTCGCACAAATGAAGAAGGAAGGGTTTTTTCTAAGTGTTGAAGATTGACATGAATGAATTCAAATCAATCTGGGGCCTAATGTTGGGGATATAACTATTAGGTATGACCCACCCAGGAGGGGCCGGGTTATACCTATGGCGGTTCATCAATACGAAGCCCACGAGGATATTGAAGATGGTTGTTCATGGGGCGAAGGCCCAAGGGCGACTTAAGGCCCGTAGGAGTAAACTGCCTTATGTGTAATACTTGTATTGTAAGGCATGTATAGTTAGTCACCGAGCCGGACACGTTGTCTATGAGCTGGCCAGGACTCCGTGAGCCGCTGGGCATCAACCTGTGTATATAAAGGGACGACCCGGCGGCGGTTTAGGCTAAGAAACAAGAGATCGAAAGCTAGGTCAAGCGTATTCGCTCCCTGGTAATCGAGACATAAGCAATACCACCTCAAACTGGATTAGGCCTTTACCTTCACCGCAAGGGGACAAACTAGTATAAACTCTTGTGTCCTTTGTCCTGTTTAACCCCTTTAAGCTAACCTAGTTGCGATGGCTCCATGACTAAGTCCTCACACTAGGACATCTGCCGTGACTATTCCACGACAGAACCCGTCGATGGCCAACGGGTTTTTAGTGGCGGGGGCACCACAGATCCCGTCGGAGGTTAACTACCTAGGTGGAGGCACCACAGATCCCGTCGGTGGCACCACTGAACTCAAAAGTGGCCAACTTAGGCAGCCGCTGGGCCACGGACGCAATCGGAGGCCAACGGGGGCTGCAGCGGCGGTGGCCGGTGGGCGGTGGCCAACCTAGGAGCCCGTCATCTAGACAGAAGTCGTGGTGGCCGCGGTTGCATGGAGGTGTTTGGATCCGACTCCAATGGCACTAGCGATCTCATCCTCCCCCTCTCATTCGACAAGGAGGATCTTGTGAGCTCCAGCTCCAACTTAGTTGGCTCCGACAAGCTCATCCTCTTTTTTCTTACGAGACGGCGAGGTTATCCTCCTCCTACGAAGTGCGGCCTCTAATCATGATTGGATGTAATTAGCTAGGATTTAACTAGTGGCTATGGAGTAATGTTTAATTCATTTCATCTAGATCTGACATATTTTTGTTAATTATTGTTTTTAAATAAACTAATGTTGTGTTAATTATTGTACCAAAATGTTATGGGGAAATTGATGTGTTGTTTAGAAAATGTCAGTGTCCATTATATATTTGGTTTGGTTCATCGTGAGTTCCACTGGTAATGAGATGAGAGGGATGGTTTTATCATGATGGGTCCTACTTGGCAGTGTCTTGCTAGAGAAAGCAGGGGCAAAATGGTCCAAAGAAAAGTATAAAGACAGTCAACACACGGTCAAACTACACTAACTGGACGGAAATGAGACGGAAGGAGAAAACCATAAGACGAGCTAAGTGGTTTGGGAAAGAACAAGTTTTTTGGAAACTAGGGGTAAGCTGCCGAATGTGACCAAACTAAGGGCATAATATCAATTCTCCCAAAAATCTACAACATAAGATGTAGAAGCTTCAGTTAACACTGTAAACAAAATGCAAAGGTGAGGAAAAGATTAACTAATCTACAAAATATTTCATCTTATGAGAAGATGAAACCTATGCACTGCGAAGAAGGGATGATGGCACCCAGCTAGACAGGTGTTACTTAAATCATTAAATCCAAAGTAAAATCCATATATGAAGAACAAGTATTGAACTTAATGAAACCTTCAGAAGGTATATAAATGGATCTTCAGAAGTTCATGGATAAAGATCCTGAATGAATTTTATTACAAAAGAGTTTTATAGAAAAGAAAGAATTTATTTTCTCAAATTTTCATTTTAGTAGCAATACTAAAAGTATAAATGGATTACGATGATGAGTGTTAGGGTGGCCAACACATCGGTCCAACAAAACAACATACATACCGACTCAACCAGCCAGCTAGCCCCGATGGAGTACAACAATTGGGTGGATTGTGTGGGACATACATCAGGCAATCATTCTTATGGGTAATTCCCGGATCATGCGCCTATTAATTAGAATGCAATGTACATAACTAGATTAATAGGTTAGTCTGAAAAGAAATTGTCAGAAACCCCATGGTATTTTGATGTCTAGAGATACTAATTTTCTATAAAACCAAAACATCCAGAAAATAACAACTGACTATGGGCACTAAATTAAAAGGTTAGTCCAAAAAATAACATAAATTTCTATAGAAAGTATCTTAAAGTGGTATAATAATAGGATGTTGCTGCAAAAAACTATAGATACTTTTGAGTCATTCATACTTCTCCAATGTATCTAGTTTCCAAACACTTTTGCTATTGGTTTATCCCCTAATTTGCAAGATTTGAGTGAAAATAACTCAGAATGGTGTTGTTTTTGTGCAAAAATAAAAGTGCTCAGAAATGGACGAGGATTTTTGCTGATTTATTTTGGATGAATAAGGAATATTGGAGCAAAGAAGTACCAGTGGGGGCCACCAGGCAGCCACACGAGCATGTGGCATGGTCACACCCCTAGGGCACACCACTTTCCCGTGTGGGGGCCCTAGCCACTACCTTGACCTAATTCCAGTGTTGTAAATTCACATCTCCTCCCCCCGAGAAAACACACAAAGGTTTCATTGCGTTTTACGATACGGAGGCGCCGCCACCTCCTGTTCTTCGTTGGGATCCCTAATCTGGATTCCGTTTCTAGCTCTAGAGACAGGAAACGTTGTTGTCATCATCACCAAACTTTCTCTATCAACAATTTCACGATACTCACATCCATGTATCAATACTAGGGAAAACCCTAGCAGTAGCGCTGGTTTTGTGCTCACTAGTAGCGCGGGTAGGCACGCTACTAATAAGGCGCTACAGCTATTGCTTAGCAGTAACGCGTGCCCGCACGCGCTACTGCTAGTACAAATAGCTGCAGTGTTTGTTCAGTACCACGCTACTGCTAAGGTAACTACTTGCAGCGTGTTTTCTGTCCATCGCTACTAGTATTCTTTTTTTATTTTTTTATTTTTTTATTTTTAGTGTATTTATGCGCCATTGTACAAATATTGGTACAATACCAGTTATGAGGTCTACATCATTATGTCCATAACAGTGTGTCAAATTAAGGTGGATTAGGTTCAAGTGGAGGCAATATGTGGTGCATGTCAAAAGTATACTACTATTCCAAACTTGATCCAGGTTGGACTAGTAGTACTTTCGATGTGCACCACATGTTGCCTCCACTTGAATCTAATCCGCCAGCACTAGCTACTTAATCATCATCATAGTCATTACCACCAACAATATTTATTTAATCACCGCTAACACTAGCTAATAATAATCATCATAGTCATTACCACCAACACTAGCTATTTTATCATCATAGTAATAGTGTAGCACATCATCATCCTCAAACTCATTTCTAGCTAGCTAATCACTCCTGCTGCTCTCTCTTAGGTAAAATAACATAAAACATGTATAGCTCTCCTCCTTGATCAAGCTGGAGCATGCAGATGAACTTGTCTCCCAATCGTGGGTAGCGCATCTGTTTGTTGCCCCCTAGTACTTCTCTACGCTCCCCCATCACATATTTGGTCCAGCCTTGCACTATTAAGCATTCATTGCTGATCTTGAATGCACTAAAGTAATCTGTAGGATATCTTGGCCGTAAGCTGATAATAATCATGGTACCTTTAGTCTCGATCCCATAAGGCACAACATTAATCGGGAGTCCCTGTTGAAGAACATCGTATGGTAACATACTTAGCAATGAAGTTTAGCTTCAAAAGTAATGTATGGAAAAGATGCACTGAGGACAAATAGTAAAAATCTTACCATCCTTCCTAAATAGATGTGACCGTAGCTCATTACGAACACTATTGGTCGCACATTTTCAGTACTAACATTTCTAAATGCAGGAAGAAAATTTGCCTTGACAGTATCAAGATCCTCAAGCCATGAAACATAATGACTGAGCTCCTCGCAGTTGAGTTCAGCCCCAGGACAGTATACGGTCCTGTCTACCAAGCGTTGGACATGTTTGCTTGCACCGAAATAAGCTGACAATACAAATTAGTTGTCAACTATTTTTGAATAAACAATATCAAAGACATAAATATGGTTGAGAAACTTACATAATGGTACAACTGGAGGCATCTGCACATTGACCCAGATGATGGTATTACCTTCAATATCATCTTGCATAGTGCTCGCCATGTTTTGCATCCAAAATAGGTGTATTCATCTGAATTGTATAATTCTGCATGGAAAATATAACCATGCTCGGTCTTCAAGTAAACTTTCTTTTCCTCCGCACTATGACTGAAACCTATCTTCTCCAATACAAAAACTCTTGCATGGCAGGGGATACGCTAGTAGAATAGTAAAAAAAATATAAGTTGAAGCAAATGAAGCAGATATCATTCTTAATTACAAAAAAAGACTTACGTTGTGACTTACTGTGTCCACTTCGAAGTTCTCGTCCAGCTTTATGCTGAAGCGTCTATCATCATCTAGGAAGATTCCGTCGCACAGGCCGCGCTCGTCTTCGCAGTATTTGCAAATACCGAAATCTTTTTCGTCGTTAGACATTTCCTATGTTCATAGTTATAACATTAATTGAAAATTGATCGAAGACAACTACCAAGATACTAAACACACAAATCCGGGGCACTCGATGTTTCCTACATATTCTGGCACAAGTCATGCCAAAATTCACGGAAAAATCCGGCATGACCTTTACTAAAATAGGACATATCGAGCGCCTGAAATTTGCCGGATCGGAAATAAATCAACACTCCGGCAAAACATAGGCCACTCGGAGGTGTAACCTGCAAACATGACCGGGCCACTTGGATATTGAGCAACACAAGATATACATTTCAAAATATCCTATAGGACTCAAATTAGCATGCATTCAATAAGCAAAAGTAAATCATCTCATGCGTCCGTACATCATCGAATATTATCACTAATACAACATGAATAGTGTCATACATATAACATCACTAATACAACTAAAACCCTAGCACACGACGGGTATCGGCGCGGGCGGTGGACACCCACAGAGAAGGAACCATCCCGGGATCATAGCTCTAGTGAGATCCCCGGAGAACTTGCCAGGTATTGGAGAACGACCTGTGCTCCAACACAAACAAGTAGCGACGGACGTGCGCGTCCTCCTCACTGACACGGTGACGCACCACCTCCGCGGAGTCCTCGGGCCTCTGGATCGTCACTGGCCCACGCGACCTCCACCAAAGAAGGTTTGGGTCAACGACAGGCTGGCTCCTCACCACCTACGCCCCCCGGTAGGTAGCGCCTCCCAGTACCACCCCGGCAGAGCCCAGTCCCGGACATGGCCGATCTGGTCAAGCAGGTGTCGTCCTCCGCCGACTCGACGACGAGGATGCGGGATAGGCATCGTCCACGTCGAGGCGGGAAAAAATGCTTTAACTAAAAAATAGCAACAAGTTCTTACTAACTAGTTCTATTAATTCAACTAGTTCTTACTAAAAATAAACTTACTACAAATAAAAATATTCTAGTACCTAATTAGTACCTAGTTCTTACTAACTAATTAGTACCTAGGAACTACTGCCCTAATTACCATCTAATTTGATGAACCTATAGGGGTGGAAAGTGGTAGCGGATATTTCAATTATCCAACTATAAAGTGAAATAAGTGGTCAAATTTTACTCGTTTTATGATTCATCTTAGAAATTTGATTCGTTTTCACCCTTACATGAACCCTAACTCATTTGAGCCGCATCCGCATCCGATTTGTTTCCACTCTTACATGAACCCTAACTAATTTGATGCAACTAAAATATAAAGAAACCCTAGGCAGAGGTAGGGGAGAGGGAGGAGCGGGCGTGCTCACCTCAAGTGCCTGCGACGAGGGAGGGGTAGGGCGGCATCGAGGTCAGGGTCGGGGCTCGGGCGCACGGCGGATGGCGGCCGACGTCGAGGTCAGGGTCGGGGCGGCGTCCGGGGCGGCATTGAGGTCGGGGGCGGGGGCGGCGTTGAATCTGGGGTCGGGGCGGCGTAGAGGGTGCGGAGAGCGCGCGGGGGCCAACGGGCGACGGCGGTGGCAAAAGTGGAGAGAGTTGGATTTGGGGGAAGTGGCCGTGTGGGGAAGGACGAACCCCATGGTTAAGTCAGAAGTAGCAGTAGCGCGTTCCAGGAAAAGCGCTGCTGCTATCTTAGCTACAGCACATTCTGTGATACACGCTACTTCTACTCCTTTCTCTTTTTCCCCTTTGTCATTTAGTTTTCTTCACATTTTATTTTTTTTCCTTTCATCGTATTCTATTTCTTTCATTTTCAATTACCTTTCTATTTTCTTTCCATTTAATTTTATAACCTTTAGCAGTAGCGAGTTTGTATTAAAACGCACCGCTACAAATAAAGTAGCGGTAGGGTGGTTAGTCATAGGTCGCTACTACTATGTGTAGCCTATCGGCTAAGCCGTGGGAATTTTAGTAGTAACGTGTTTACAGCCAGACGCGCTACTGCTAGATCTTTATCTGCAGCGCGGTTTCCTCAGGCGCGCTACTGCTACTTAGCACCAGCGTGCTTTTTTGACCCACGCTACTGCTAAAGTTCTGTGTATAAGGTTTTCCCTAGTAGTGTATGAATAATCTTCTGTAGGCATATGGAGGTAGATGCAATTTGGATGAGATATCATATGTAATTGTTGTCAGATTTGTTACAGCTTGATCCCTAATATGCACTATGTTTTGAGATTGATGTTGTTATGATTAATGCTTGTTACTAGGACCCAAGTGCCATAATTTTATATCTGAACTCTTGATGTTTTCATGAATATATTTTTGTTCTTGATCTTACCTGCAAGTTGTATGCACATGTTATCATTCTGAACCCTAGACCCCAAACTGACAATGATTTGGATACTCTACGTACGGAGATGATGGTAACTTGAGGGTTACATGTATTCATTATATGTTAAGACATTGTTCCAGTTCTCTACTAAAAGGAGTGCCTTTATTACCCTTAGTTTCCATGAGGACCCCGCTACCATGGAATGGTAGGACAAAATATGTTTTGCAAGTTCTTATCGCAAGGACGTATGACTCTATACGTAATACATGCCTACATATGATTGATGAATTGGAGCTAGTTTGGTATTGCTCTAGGTTATCAGTGTTGCATATTGAATCTCATCTGAACACCCCATCACTACTCCATACCTATGATTTTCTACTACGGTTTCCATTATAACTAATACTACTCCACCTTGCTACTGCTTTACAAACTTATGACTATTGTTGTTACTGTTACTCTGGTATCACTACTATCATATTACCGTGCTACTAATAAAGTGCTGCAAGAAAGTTATCTCTCGGGTATGGTTGAATGGGCAACTCAACTTCTAAGGATTATAAATATTCCTGGCTCCCATTGTGTCGAATCAATAAGTTTGGGTTAAAATACTACCCTCGAAGACTATTGCGATCCCCTATAATTGTGGGACATCAGGCGTATCACTTATGCACACATGATTTTCCCTATTCCACATCAGCCGGAATGGGATAATGCAGGCGGTCTAGAAATCCTTCCTCCTCTTTATCACTAGCATTCAAGAGACCAAACAAAACTAGAATGAAAGGGATAATGAGAATTTGCCTAGAATTGGGAGAGCGCAGAAAAAAACCATGTTCAGTGTGGAAACTACAATAAGATGAGCCAGAATATCAGGGACTGCAATGTGCCACTCGGGTCTTATCTTGCTCTAAGGGCCAGGAATCATGTGGTAAGTCACATGCCTGCAATTTCTGTTGCCGATTGTTCTGTTGTGGCTAAATATTGACCTGGTTTCCTTTTTTGTGGCCTTCTTTACCTACTCAGGTATCTCAGGCATGAAGAAGAGGTCAGGAAACTCTACTAGGGAAAAGCCTAGCAGTAGCGCTGGTTTTTGGCCTAGTAGTAGGGGGGGTACTCCGCTACTGCTACAGCGCTACAGCTAAAGGTTAGCAGTAGCGTTGGTTTACACGCGCTACTGCTATACCTACTTAGTTGTAGTGCATCTTGCAGAAAGTGCTATTGGTAATTACTAGCAGCATGCCTCTCTGCCCACGCTACTACTATTATTATGTATTCTATTTATTTTCTATTTTATCTCGTATTCATACACCATTATACAAGTTTTCATACAGTAGCATTTTAGAGATTGCTTTTACATCATAATGAGTTATTACATCACTGGGTGAAAGAACCATGGATTAGTTTCAAGTGGATGGATCCTAAGTGATCAAGTCATGGATTATCGTGATAATACATAAATTGGTCACTTAGGATCCATCCACTTGAAACTAATCTGCGGTTCTTTCACCCAGTGATATAATAACTCATCATCATCATATCATTAACAACTTATCATCATAATACATCATTGCCATATAACAACTCATCATGATCATCATTTTCGTCCATGATACATCATCTAACAACTTGGTCACTAATCATAATCACAACTCCTCCTCATCATCATCATCAACTCTAACACATTGTAGCACATAATAACACATTGTACCTAGGACCTACTCCTCTCTCATAGACCTACTACCCTCTCTAAGGTAAAATAGCATAAAACAAGATAGGCCCCAACTCTCCATTATGGAGAATGGAGACTATCATGTCTCCAATTCTTATGCTTCGCACAATGTTGCTTTCAAATAGCTCCCTATGATTGTTCATGTCTTCATCGGTTTTACAAATTTGGTATGAACAGTTGTGAAGCCTAGGCAGACTTGGCTGTAAGCTAATAACATCAAGCCGACCTTTCAGAAACATCAGATCAGGCACACAATCCTTTGGAATTTTCTATTGAAAAATATAATTAGCTTTAGAAGAATATATGCAAAAGATGCACGGATGTCGTAATAGTAAAAAATCTTACCATGCCATCTCCATGGATGTTACCGTAGTTCAACATGTGCACTTGTGGCACGTATTGACCATAATGTGCAAGAGTTTCATAATTGACATTGTAATTCTCAACATCATTAATAAATGAGATAAGATGATCTTTCTCCTGATAAGTTAATTCTGCTCCATCGGTGTAGTAGGTTCTGTCTACCATCTTCCGTACATTTTTTGAAGAATGAAAATAAGCTGTCAATGAAAACAAGCTGTCAACTATTTTGTAATAAACATTATAAATTATTTAATAAATATGTTTGAGAAGCTCACATAGCGGTAGAATTGGAAGCATATCAACAAGGACCCAAATGCCCATATTCTCTTCGTCGATGTCAGGATCACTAAGATCCAAGGTGACAAGCATACCCTCATGAAAATCATACGCCTCGCAAAGTGCTTCCCAATTCAGACAACCAAAATGGGATACACTCTCATAATTTTATAGATTTACAACAAAATCATAACCATGATGGGTCTTTTGGTGAACTATCTTTGTCTCCATATTTTCATGATCTTCAAAATCCATCTTTTCCAAGACATAGCGTCTTGCATGGCATGGGATTAGCTAGTTGAATTGTAAAATACGGAAATTACACGTTGAAGAAGCACAAGTCCTGCTTAATTATGAAACAACACTTGTCATCGTTGCGTACCATTTCAACATTGAAGGTCTAGTCGAGTGAGGGAGTCCTGGATTAGGGGGTCCTCGGACAACTGGACTATGTACTGTGGCCGGACTATTGGACTATGAGGACACAAGATAGAAGACTTCGTCCTGTGTCCGGATGGGACTCTCCTTTGCGTGGAAGGCAAGCTTGGCGATGCGGATATGTAGATTCCTTTCTCCGTAACCGACTTTGTGTAACCCTAGCCCCCCTCAGGTGTCTATATAAACCGGAGGGTTTAGTCCGTAGGACAACAATCCTAATATCATAGGCTAGACTTCTAGGGTTTAGCCATTATGATCTCGTGTAGATCAACTCTTGTAATACTCATATTCATCAAGATTAATCAAGCAGGAAGTAGAGTATTACCTCCATAGAGAGGGCCCGAACCTGGGTAAACATTGTGTCCCCCGACTCCTATTATCATTAGCCTTGCACGCACAGTTCGGGACACCCTACCCGAGATCCGCCGGTTTTGACACCGGTGCTTTCATTGTGAGTTCCGCTATGACGTCGAATATAGGATTGATGGCTCGCCTTGTTATCGAGGATAACATCACCTCCAGAGGAGCCTTGGCCTCAGGCCAAACCCTCTGGCTGGGCGGCTTTACCATGGTCGCTTGCTCGGCCGTTGGGCCGACGATGACTTCTCGTGTCATCGAAAATCGCCTTCGCGTTAGCTCAAAATACTCTGCACAGATGGATCCGATGGAATTGTCGTCTTTAAACGAACTCCTGGATCGCATCACCGCCTTGGGAGTCGCAACGGAATACGATCGGATTGGGATTAAACCCAATCAGAGAGAAATTGAATCTCCACCGATGACCCATCAGATAGCGGTATTGGAGGAGCAGTGCGACGAATCTTCCCCTATGCTGAGGACGAACTATGTTCAGATCCCCGAGCTCATAGAGCCGGATACTCACCCGCGGTAAGACTTGTCCCATACTACGAACTTAGAATTGGACGGCGGTCCTGAGAAATTGGTAGCTACCCCGGAGCCCGAACAGTTAAGCTCGGAAGTTTCTCAAGCTCTGGATCCCATATTGGGTCAGGGTTCAGACTTAAATCCACCCACCCACCCAGATATAAGTGATCTTACCCACATCAGACACGGTCCATCACTTTTGGGTAGATTCCTCCTTGTCAAGAACAACATCAAAGACTGCCGCTATAAAGACGCAATATCATTATTTTGAAAAAACTGCACGGACGAGGGAATCCTCAATGTAATCAATCGCCATCACGTACCACACTTCGCTGACCTGATAACCATAGTACAGAAGTATTGCACAATGGAAAGCGCTTGGATAACTCATGCAGACTCTTGGGAGCCACCGGTTTCAACTAAACCCCTCGTCCGGACAAAAAGGGTGCACCCTCGTCAGTCACCCGATCCAGTAACCAAAAAATCAAAGCCCATTATGGGGTGCGGAACCGTCCTAGAGGGATGGCTCGATAGGCCATGCAAGATACACACAACACTGGATAACATACCAACCCACAGCCTTAGAGCATGTTGGATACTCCGGCAGGTGGCCAAGAGCGGCGAGGATCTCCTCCTCAAAAATACCGCAGAGCAACATCCCACGAAACACAACAACCATACAGTGCTCACAGTCTTCGAGACTTTCGCCTCAGACAATAGGCGCAAAAGGGTGCTCCGCGGCCTCGCCGAAGTATGCCAAGTTGCAAAAATAAACCCCTGGAACGACACGGCCATAACTTTCAATGCCAGTGACGAACCAAAATTCAGAACAGTTCGGGCACCTGCCGCACTGGTCCTCAGCCCAATGGTGGACGGTTTTCGGCTTACCAAAGTTCTCATGGACGGTGGCAGCAGACTAAACCTCATTTACGTGGAAACTCTCAATAAAATGGAAATAGACAGGAGCCACATTGAGCAAAGCAGCACGACCTTCTGAGGAATTATCCCCAGTCGGGAGGCGGTGTGCGGGGAAAATCACACTCGATGTGGTATTCGGCACGCTGAATAACTATCGATCCGAAGAGATAACCTTTCAGGTGGCCCCTTTTAACAGTGGATATCATGCCCTTTTAGGGCGAGATGCATTTGCAAGCTTCCAAGCTATACCCCATTACAGCTACATGAAGCTCAAGATGCCCGGGCCCAATGGAATCATCACTCTCGCCAGCGATCCGGACATAGCACTCCACGCTGAAAACAAAACCGCCGCCCTATCCCTTGAGGCATTGTCTGAAGCCCTTGTGGCCGAAGAATTAACCGCATAGCGCTCCACCTCCTTTAAACCAGCGATCCAAATCCACCTCCTTTAAACCAGCAGACGAAATAGTCAAATTCCAGGTCAATCCAACAGACTCCACGAAGACAGCATCCATCGGGGCACAGCTGGACCCCACGGTCGACACCGCACTGCGGACGTTCCTACGCGGAAACTGGGACATATTCGCCTGGCATCCTTCTGATATGCCAGGAATCCCACGCAGGCTGGCCGAACATAGTCTAAACATATTGAAGGGATACAAGCTGGTCAAGCAAACATTACGGCGCATTTCCGAACCCAAACTACAAGCCATGGGAGAAGATCTAGCCAAGTTACTCGAAACCGGATTCATTACAGAAATAAAACACCCAGACGGGCTAGCAAACCTAGTGATGTTACCAAAGAAGGACAAATCCTGGCGCCTATGTGTTGATTTCAAGGACCTCAACAAGACTTGCCCTAAGGATCCCTTTCCCCTCCCTCGCATCAATCACATCATGGACGCTACCGCAGACACGACTCACTGTGTTTCCTCGACGCATACTCCGGATACCATCAAATCAAGATGAAGGAGTCCGACCAGGCTGCAATGGCCTTCATAACCCCATATGGGCCTTTCTGCTTCAACACCATGCCTTTCAGGCTCAAAAACGCTGATGCCACCTATCAACAGATGATTCAAACATGCATGGAGAAACAAATCGGCAAGACAGTTGAAGCATACGTGGATGATGTAGTCATCAGAACTAGGCACGTCGAATCCTTAATAGACAAACTGCATCTCACATTCGACAACCTCCGGACATATGACATCAAGCTCAATCCGGAAAAATGTGTTTTCGGTGTTCCCGCCAGAAAACTTCTGGGCTTCATCGTTTCCAATAGAGGAATTGAAGCAAACCCAGCTAAAATCCGAGCTTAGTCACAGTTGGCTACCCCAACAGACCTTAAACAGGTCCAAAACTTATCTGGATGTGTGGCAGCTTTAAGCCGCTTTATCTCCAAACTAGGAGAAAAGGCACTGCTGCTGTATCGCCTTCTCCGGCGCACTGAACACTTCAAGTGGACGGACGTGACAACGGCCGGATTGGAAGAAATAAAGGCTCTTCTAGCAAGCAACCCAATCCTAGCCGCGCCAAACATCGGCGAACCCATGTTATTATACATATCGGCCACACACCAAGTTGTGAGCGTGGTGCTTGTCGTCGAACGAGAGGCGGACGAACACAAATTTCCGCTCCAGAAGCCGGTATACTACGTATCCACCGTCCTCACACCATGCAAATCCCGGTACCCTCATTACCAAAAAATAGCATTTGCGGTTTTTATGGCATCCCGGAAGCTCCGACACTACTTTCAAGAGTGTTAGATTATGGTGGCCTCTGAAGTACCCCTCAATGACATAATAAACAACCGCGACGCTACGGGCCGGATTGCCAAGTGGGCCATTGAGCTCCTTCCATTCGACATATCATACAAACCATGCAAGGCCATTAAATCTCAAGTATTGGCTGACTTCGTCGCCGAATGGACAAAAGCCAAACTCCCTAAAGAGTACGACACATACTCTCACTGGACCATGCACTTCGACGGCTCTAAAATGCTGGGAGGCCTAGGGGCAGGCGTTGTCCTAACATCCTCTACCGGATATACTGTTCGATACGTCCTACAAATATTGTTCATGGACTCCAACAATGCAGCCGAATACGAAGCCTTATTGCATGGTCTTCGGATGGCCGTCTCCATGGGCATAAAACGTTTGGAAGTGCGGGGGGACTCAAACCTTGCAATATCTCAAATAAATGGAGATTTCGATGCCAAAGATCCGAAGATGGCAGCTTATCGTAACACCGTTCTCAAAATGTCGGCTCTGTACGAGGGGCTCGAGTTTCACCATGTGGCTCGAGAAAGCAACCAAGAAGCGGATGTCCTTGCTTGCATCGGTGCTAAGCGTGACCCCGTCCCACCTAACATCTTTCTGGAAAGGCTTTTTAAGCCCTCCGTGGTGTGGCAAGGGGAGAGCGATAACACCAATACAGATCCGATTACAACCCCAGATTCCGAACACACCAATATCATCAGGGGCTCAGCCACCGAAATTACACCATCAGCCCATCTCATCATGGCAGTCATCGACTCATGGACCGAACACCTTCTTAGCCTACCTTAACAGGCGAGAGCTTCCCGAGGATCAGAACGAGGCACACTGCATTGTGCGGCGCTCTAAAGCCTACAAGGTCCATGAGGGAGAACTCTATAAGAAAAGCGCTATCGGAGTACTTCAAAGATGCATCTCCGAGGAAGAAGGGCGACATCTCTTGGCTGAATTTCATGCTGGTCTCGGCGGTCACCACGCTGTAGCCCGGGCTCTTGTAAGAAAGTCCTTCCGTACAGGTTTTTACTGGCCAACGGCCCAAGCAGACGCACATGACCTTGTCTAACATTGCGGCGGATGCCAGCTGTTCGCTAATTAAAGCCACATGCCACCCACCGCCCTACAAAAAATCCCCATTATTTGGCCTTTTGCGGTCTGGGGACTGGATATGGTTGGACCCCTTAAAGGAGGGAGCCATAAGAAAAAATATCTACTGGTCATGGTGGATAAATTCACTAAGTGGATAGAGGCCAAACCAATCAAAACGGCCGAAGCCGGGCCAGTGATAGATTTTATATCCAGCATAGTGCATCGTTATGGTGTCCCACACAGCATTATCACTGACAACTACTCCAGTTTCACAGCCGATGAGGTGAAAGCCAGTGTGCTAATCTGGGCATCAAGATTGATTATGCCTCCGTATACCACCCACAAACCAACGGTCAAGTCGAGCGAGCTAATGGTCTTATTATGAGCGGCATCAAACCCAGATTAGTGCGGTCTTTGAAAGAATCAGACAAGCACTGAGTGGAGGAGCTCGACTCCGTACTCTGGGGGCTGCAGACCACGCCCAATCGTTCTACCGGATATACACCTTTCTTCATGGTGTACGGCGCAGAGGCTGTGTTACCCTGCGACATTATTCATGACTCACCTCGAGTGCGCATGTATGAAGAGAGAGAGGCCGAGCTAGATCGGCAGGACAGTTTAGATGCCCTAGAGGAGGAGCGCGACGTCGCTAAGGCCCGTTCCGCATTTTATCAACAACAGGCTCGCAGATATCAAAGCAGAGAAGTATGTGCCAAGACTTACAACATTGGTGAACTCATTCTATGCTTGCCGGAGAAGAAAAAGGACAAACTCAAGCCCAAGTGGGAGGGTCCCTTCATCATCAACGAAGTTCTCACCGGTGGAGCGTACCACCTGCGTGATGCATCAGACAACCACCTAGAGCCGAACCCATGGAACGCAACCAGATTCCGAAGATTCTATGCCTAGCACCGGACTCTTCATTCGTCTCCTTTTTACCTTCCTTTTCCCCTTATTTACTTTTCCTCTCTTTTCACTTTTACTTACTAAGCTATAAAGCTCTTATACGGCTCAACCGTACACCTAAAAACACATACAATTCTTAATATGTATGTCAATTATACCTGGGGGCTTCCTGTACAGAAGCTTATTACTATTATTTTCCGAGCATCAAGCTCACCACATATGTGTATTTTCCACATATGTACCTTTTCTTCGCCATTATATGCATCAATATGACTTAAGTTTTGGCCAAGCTGGGTTGCCTGGCTCCTGTGCTTATGCCCTACGTTCCCGTTAGTTCGGCTAGGCATAAAGGGAGCACCTCTACGATTGTTACTGCCGGGTCATCTGGATGTGTACCTCAGACTGGGTGAAGCCGAAAGCTAGCGTTCTTAAGGGAATATTCGGTCGGTGGAGTAAAGATGTTGTTTACTTGTCGCATTATGAACCCCCAGATGTTATGTATGCTGTGGTTTTTTCAAACACAGTTCGGACATGCACTTTGATGCATGCTTACCCAGGGAAAGGAACCCTTAATGAAACTATTCTGTCTGAAAGATGTTTCTTATGATTAAAATGTAATATAACATAACTAGCCGGATACTTGTCTGTTCAAGCAACTATGACCCCTATGCCTGGTTTCCACGCATACCCCGGTTTATATTACCAAGCGGGTATTTGGAAGCACTCCGCACCTTAGGGTACAGAGGTTGAAGCGAAAAGGTCTGCCATGAGAAGCGTTTTTTACAATTCAGCTATAAGACATAATCTGTCACATGAAGTACATAGTCACATAGACTCAAACACTTCTTCTTCTATGCCATCTAACAAGCTATCTAGCCTACAATCTTGCTGGGAATACTTGGCGGCTACTTGAACCTGGTCATATACCAGACAAACGGGAATTTCTTCCCCATTTGACCCTACAGGTCCGACCCGAGCCATGTGGTTTGGGTCGAGCTTGGTATACCGAGTTTTCACCATTGCCCAGGCTTCTCGTGCACCTTCCCGGCAGGCCGATATCTTTCATAATCAGAAGAACCGCCGTGCTCCCTGGAATATCTGTACAAACCCCACCATACTTCCTGGAGGAGAGTCCGATGGCCATAAGGCCTTGACCACACCTTGCATCGCCTGTCGTGCTCTCTCGTGCAGTTGCGACAGCTCTCGTAGCAGATTGCTTGACGATCCAGATACCTCCTCTTCGGGACGGCCCGTCAATATACCTATAGACAGAATTATTGTCAGTTTCTTTCCTTGCTGAACTACGTAAAGATAAATCCGAACACATACTAAATATGTCGCCTCGTAGCTTCTTATTCTCCTTCACGGAGTCAGCTAGCTGGGCCCACACATCTTTTAGCTCTTCGCCGAGCTGGGTGTTGGCATCTTGGAGTTTGTTCTTATCCGCGCTGACCTATGTCAGGATACATTCGCCCGCAGCCAGTTGCCTTTGAGCTGATGAACCTCGCGCTTGTGCGACATCCGGTGCTTCTATTATAAGAACTTGCGCTTATAATGATAATTCTGGTATATGATTATGTTTTCTCGATAGAGGGAAACATTATCAGATGCTGCCTTCTTGGATTTCTCCAGTTCGGCGGTAGCTTCCGTCAGCAGGGCCTGGCACTTTTCCAGCTCTTGAGACAACAGATTGTTCTTCTCTGTGAGCACTTGGTCATATAACGATCCTTAAATCAGTTGTACCAACTGTTTCAAGTCTCGGGGGCTACTGGTATATGATTATCAGTTTGGTACAAATGTGTACTTACCCGTATATCTTTCAAATACTGGTCTGTGGCTCTTGCAAGCCCATCTTGAGCAGCTCGAATGTAAGCATCACCCGAGTTGAATGCGTTGAAGGCATCTTTTGAAAATCCAGGGTCGCGAAGAATGGCCCTCCGGAGCCGATGATTCATGGCGCTTTCCAATTCGGAGTTTGTGGCGGATACTTTATCCCACTCCTCCATAGAGGGACAATCCGGTGTCGCTTCCATGTTAGCCTTAGTCCTTGCAACAGGGTCCGGAATCCGGCTCGTGGAGGTACGGCCGGCAGAATCCCAGGACATAGTCCGGTGAATATATTTCCTTATGGGACACAGCGGATATTGTCATACTTTAAATGTGATGGCTATAGAGCACACTTAAAACAACCTTACCTCTTGGCTAAAGGTTCGTCCATATTTCTATTGGCCTTCCTCTTCAGAAGCCTTCCCATCTTAGGCGTCGCCTTGTTGCGCGCCGACTGCCTCCCCTTTAGATCATAAAATAGTGCGATAGGTAAGGCAAAGAGAGGGAATTTCATCAAAGGACAAGTCTCCTGATTACTTACATGCGTTGCAGGAAGAAGGCCGGGATAGTCCGCAATGATGGCCACTTCGGTGCCATCATAGCTCGCCTGGGAAAACCCCCTTCCTCGAGCTCGATGAATATATCCGGATCCTCTTCAAATCCGGGGTCTAGAGCCCTGTTGTGGTCCTCTGGCTGTGGTGCGGGGCTGTGGATCTCCCTGGTGACCTTCCGCCATTCCTGTTATAAATGACGGATTAATATTTAGGAAAGAGGATTCGAGGAGTTGATGGAGTAGAGTAGTGGGATGAAAACTCACCCAGCTGGAAGGATTGTACATGGAAAATCCATCCCCGGGCTTAATGTGGATGAAATCCTCCTCCTCCCCTTTATATAATCTGGACAGTATTTTCGCCAAAGCGACGTGATTGTCCCGACCCTTCCGACCTTTATATAATCTGGACAGTATTTTTGTCTTCTCCATTTAAGTGCCACATGGGGCGCCCTTGGTATTGGAGTGCCTAAACCCCTCGCATTATGGATATCGCCATAACCTCAATTATTGACAATCCAGATTGGGCAAGCATCTTTATTTTCCTCATCAGTTGGTAAACTTCCATGCTATCTTCGTCCCTAGGTTTCCGAGGACGCCAGCTGAGGCGCTTCTTCACGGGAGTAATTGAATATTTAGGAAGACCCCTCCGGATTGGGTGAGGAAGGGATACGTCTTCGATATAAAACCATTCGGAAGGCCACTCCTCGGATACCTTCTTCGGCGTATCGGATAAGTATACGGTCCCAGCGATGCGCCATATCTCGGCTCCGCCCACTTGGAATATTGATCCCTCTTGATTACGAGGGACAAGGCAGAACAGCTTCTTCCATAGCTCGAAATGAGCCTCACAGCCCAGAAATAGCTCGCAAAGAGCAACATAACCCACAATGTGCAGGATGGAGGCAGGTGTGAAGTTGTGCAGTTGGAGACCATAGTACTCCAGAAGCCCTCAGAGGAACGGATGGATTGGAAATCCGACACCTCTCACCAAATTGGGAACAAAGCATATCCGCTCCCCCTGGACGGGTTGGGGAATTTCTCTGCATGTTCCCCGCCGTTAAAAGAAGCCAGTCTGGCTCAGACAGGGACTAGATCTGCGGGAGGAAGAAATCCCTGGGTCTGTAGCTTCAGCAGTTGGCCATGGGGTACAGAACACTTTTCCCAGTCCCCGTGCTTGGGGCCGCGAGGGCGGGAGGAAGAGCTGGGAGTGCTAGCCATGTTGGGGTGGTTTTGGTGGACGAGCTCTTAGGATTCCATGTTTGGGGGAGATGGTGTGGATTAGATCTGAAGATCCCCGTCTCTTTAATAGACAGTTTTCTTATACGGTCAGGGTGGCAAATGCGAAAATGCCCCGACCTCTCGTATTCGCTTGACACGTGGAAGCTGAAATCACGAAGGTACAGAAGCCGAGGAGTGCATCATTAAATGAAGGGCCGGACACTGCTATTTAAGCAGGTACTTTGAAGTATTCAGAGAAAGAACCCGCCTTGCAATGCCAAAGAGAATCTATGCACCGGACTTATCGTCATTGAAGCCTGGTTCGGGGGCTACTGAGGGAGTCCTGGATTAGGGGGTCCTCGGACAGCCGGACTATGTACTGTGGCAGGACTGTTGGACTATGAAGACACAAGATAGAAGACTTCATCCCGTGTCCGGATGGGACTCTCCTTTGCGTGCAAGGCAAGCTTGGCGATGCAGATATGTACATTCCTTTCTCTGTAACGGACTTTGTGTAACCCTAGCCCCCCTCCGGTGTCTATATAAACCGGACGGTTTAGTCCGTAGGACAACAATCATAATCTCATAGGCTAGACATCTAGGGTTTAGCCATTACGATGTAGTGGTAGATCAACTCTTGTAATACTCATATTCATCAAGATCAATCAAGCAGGAAGTAGGGTATTACCTCCATAGAGAGGGCCCAAACCTGGGTAAGAATCATGTTCCCCGCCTCCTGTTACCATTAGCCTTAGACGGACAGTTCGGGACCCCCTACCCGAGATCCGCCGGTTTTGACACTGACATCGAGCTTAATACTGAAGTGCCGACCTTCTACCAGGTGAAGCCTGTCGCACGGACCCTGGACATCGTCGGACCAGTCGCACTCGGGGAGTCTGTCGTCATCGTCAGACATTTTCTATGTTCATAATTCAAATATTAAACTCGTACAACTCAATATATGTACTACAAAAACTAAATTAGATCAATATTATTCATCATGGTTGATTATCGGTCTATCGACTTAAAGTCAACCCAAAATGGCGTTAAATGCTCTTTCCGGCATTTCCAACACACTCGATATTTCCTATATTATAGCACAAGCCATGCCAAAATTCACAAAAAAATCTGGCATGACCTTTGCTAAAAAAGTACATATCGAGTGCTGAAATTTGCCGGAACGGAAATTAATCAACCATCCGGCAAAACATAGGCCACTTGGAGGTGTTCCCTGCAAACATGGCCACTTGGGCAAGCGCATATCCTATTTGAGCAACACTAGATATACATGTTTATATCTACATCATATGAGCACTCAAACTTGATGGTCATTGCATTTCCATAGTTATGAACAAAAATATTTCAAAATATCTTATATATAATCCTAACATAACTAAATTTGCCGATATAGGTCTCTCTCTCTCTCTCTCTCTCTCTCTCTCTAAACTAGTTCTATTAAGTACTTACTAAATAAACTAGTTCTATTAAGTACTTACTAAATAAACTAGTTCTATTAACCACTTACTAAATAAAATAGTTCTATTAAGAACTTACTATAAATAAACTAGTTCTATTAAGAACTTACTATAGATAAACTAGTTCTATTAACCATTTACTAAATAAATTATTTCTATTAAACACTTGCTAAAAACTCTATTACCCTAGTTCTACCCTAAATTTTCTTACTTCTATTACTAAATTTAATACCTAAAAATTTCTATTCTTAATACCTAAAAATTTCTACCCTAACTGGAGGGAGTAGGAACGAAGGGAGGGATGAGTGAGGGTGGAAGGGAGGAGGCAGCCGGATGAGGCAGGGAGGAGTATGACGGATGAGGCAGGGAGGAGAGGACGTACAAGGCAGGGAAGGATGTGGGAGGGAGGAAGCGGGTGTAAGGAGGGATAGGAAAGGGAGGGAGGGATCGGGAGAGGGACAAGGAGGGGAGCAAGGTGGAAGGAGGAGGGATGGAGAAACTACCTGAATGGAGGAGGAGCAGGAGCGTTTGCGGTGGCGGGCGAAGACGATGGTCGGGGAGGGCCGAACATCGGCGGCGGCGGACGATGGGGGCTGCGGGGAGACTGAGAATGGAGTGGAGAGGGGAGAGCGAGGTGCGGCTGGTTTGAGAAGATAGGTTGGCTTTAGAAGTAGCGCGCCTTAGGGTATAGCGCTACTGCTAAACGCCATAGTAGTAGCGCCCTTTACACCAGACGCGCTACTGCTATGCCGACAGCAGTAGCTCCTTCTGCAAAAATGTGCTACTTCTAAGGCTAAGCATGTAAAAATAAACATCAAAAATACATTTGTCATCAGTGATCTTTTTGTGTAGAATCTGAATAGTCAATATGAGTCCTCACCGGTTTAGGAACCAGTGAAGACTCATATTGCGGCCACAAATCCTACACACTGAGTTCAATGAAGACCAAGTGGTTGTGATAGTTTGAGAAGTAACATATTTAAGGTGGTAAACACCACGTTCGTGGCGCGGGGTGGGACTAAACTTGGTTGCAAGGAGGGGAATAAACTTAGCAGCAGCGAGGGTTGGCGAAAAGCGCTACTGCTAAGTTCAGTAGCAGTAACGTGGTTACGAAAACGGCGCTACTACTATACCTACTCTGGCAGCAACGTCGTGGTAATTGTATTTGTAGCGCTCTTTCATCCTGACGCGCTACTGCTATGGGGATATTAGTAGCGCGTTTTGTTTTCATGCGCTACTGCTAAGTAGCAGTAGCACCTTATTTTAAACCATGCTGCTGGTAAGATTTTGTGTATAAGGTTTTCCCTAGTAGTGAAAGACCAGCTGGTACTCCATCTATGAGAGGCTTGTTGCCTTTGATGTCATATTCAGGGATATTTAGACATAGTCCGTGTAGCCATATTAGTTGTTTAGTTGCAGTCATATTCAATTTTTAGTTGCAGACATGTCAAGTGTTAAGTCGCGGACATATTAAATGTTTCGTTACAGTAATATTCAATGTTTACATACTCAGTGTTACGTTGCAGACATTCGTTGTGTAATGTAGGTTCAATGTTTAGTTTGAAATAATCAGAGCATAGTTCAATTGCTTCAGTGTGAATTTTGTTATGTTGAAGTGTAATTTTCATATTTTGTGACTTCCATAGGAAACAAAAGTCCAGCTATCTGGACTGGGTTAATCCTGGGTGGCCACACAATTTGAAGATGATCCTAGATAAAGCTATGGAGCATATATGATGAGGAAAATAGACAGAAGCTTAGAGGAAATGTACTAAATGTTGAAGAAAATTACATGATACTTGGAAAGAAGACAAGGAAAGAGAATTGTCTTAGGATTTTGAGCGTGGCCTTTGCAAAACATGGTGGCTGGCAAGGAGCAGGCAATCTCCTAGTTAGGCACTACACAACTGGCTATGAGTGATGTCAAGGCAAAGCCGGAGAAAAAGAATATGGGTAACAATTCAGCCACAACCATGCACCAGTTGCCCAAGTCAAAGATAGAGAAAGCGAGGGACAAGATGAAGGAAGAAAGGAAGAAGCTGGAGTTCATGATTGCTGATCTGCTTAAAAGGAAGGAGGCCACAAAAGGGCAATATCAAGAAGGTAAAGGGGATATATGCTCAGTTTAGGTGATTGTGTGTTGTGCTATCATTTACTATGTAAGGTGTATGTGAACTTCAAGTTTCTGTGGAACTTGTTTGAACTGCCAGAAATTTGTATGTGAACATGTAGTTCCTTTAGTTGATGTAATGCGCTATCTATTTTGATGTGTATGTGAACCTGTAGTTTCCTTTACTATCCTAGCTATATATGTGCATTGTCCAAAACTATGCATTGTTGTTGTCCAAGAGCTCATAGTTCTACTCTAGTTCCTGGTGTAAACTGTTCTGAAAGTAGACAATTCTAAAGGACATGGAAAAATTGCACATAGAAGTTCCATTTACTAACATAAAATTACTAATATAAATTAGTTCAAATACCGGTAGAAACTAACTAATAGTCACCATATTGAAATGCCATGCAAAGACGAATATAAATTAGTGCAATTGTCTAAAACTACATGTCTAAAACTGCTTTCTTCTCAAACTCTATCCAAATTTGGACCGCACTGTTACGAACGAAATTTGAATCACATCAATATTTAACCAACACATTAGTCAACAAAATTTGATTTAGCCCTAGTCTTTGTAATTTGGGGTCAATTTAATCCCAACTACCACTGCATTATTTCTCTCTTTAACTCTTCACCACTTCAGCACTCCATCTATCTTTAATGCCACCAATCCTATTTTTCTAACCACTGCACCATCACTCTCTCTCTTCCTCATCCGCATCATAGAAAAATTCCACAACTATATCTACCTCTTCCTCAACACATAACACCACCATGGCTAGTCCATCCAGCACATCCAACCCATTCCCCGCCAGTCTGGGTTGGGTGGCCATGATCCTTGGTAGCACGCGCAACGCCCGCGACAAGTTTGTGGAAAACATAGAGATCGACACAAAGGTCGTCAACATCCACGCGCTTGTCGCCATTGTCGACACCGTCGTGGCCAATGTAATGATGAAGGAGAGGTTGCACACGGATCAGTTCTATGGAGATGCAGTAAAGGGTGTGTTTCCAATGAATGTTTTGCTCTAGCAATCAAGGAGATAACCTCCATAACCCAGGGTAGCTTGCTTGGCGGGTAGGGCACTGCTCACGTCGCTAGGGAGCAGTGCTAGATGTGGCCCTGCAAGCCAGGTTGTGCAAGGCCACCGATCATCATCCTAGACAAAAAAAGACGAGGTGCAGGAGGAGGAAGAGGAGGTGGAACCACCAGTAGCGGAGCTGACCATGGTCATCGCACCACCACAACCAGACAACACTATCATGCTAATTGAGTTGGATGCACCGGGATATCGCCATCATGGGTACCGCTGCTCGGCGTGCCTCATCGGTGCACTGCAGTAGCTCATGAAGATTCATGTTCTCCTAGTAGAACAATCAATGTTTTTAAGTCAGCTTCAGTAAGTGTATATGTTTGGACAATGTATGTACAATGTATTTCAGTTTAATGTTCATTTTAAGTATGTGTATCTTAAATTTCAGTTGTAGTCAGTGATATTCGGTACAATCTATGTATCTATGTTAGTTTGTTGTCTAAAGTGATATGTTAGCTGGAAAGTACCAATTTGCTATCCATATGAACATCCTATGTCATTATGCTCTGCTATCTTCTGAACTTCTCCGAAAATGCGTTGTCTGAAATTGCGAGCATGTATGCTATCTCTGTTTGTTAATTGCTGCTTGCAAGCACAAACTAACTTGACTGTGGTTGCAAATACCATTTTGGCATGTTCATATTGGCAGCCACTTTCATGTTCAAATGTAGTAACATGTGCTTATGTATCAAGTGGCCATCACATTTGCAAATACGAATTACAAAAAGAATTGGTATCATCTATAAATGTCAAACTAGTGCAAATTTTCATTCATTAACCATATTACAACCATTAGAAAAAGTACCATTGATCATCCCCTAAAACCTTGCCACTTCCAAACTAACACTACATGCCTGTAAAGTACCTCTGTTGCTGCCAGTTTTATAGCTTCAGAACCGTTTGTTTTGACAAACTAAGTAGCACTAGTTCATGATTTCTTCAGAACTAGGAACAGACAGACCACACACAACTCCATCACACTTGCAAACACCACCTTCAGCACAAACAACACTTCTATCCCTAATCCTAACAACATAGCTACTTGTTGCTTGGTCATGACAGGTGCATTGCTCTAACTGTAGCTAATGCAAAAATTGACTTCGCATCAAATGCCTCTGGCTGCAATGCATCTATTGCTACCTACATTCCTCCCCCTCTTACCTCTTGCAAGCTCAACTTCTTTCATTTTATTCTCTTATGCACCAATTACATCAACAACAACATCAACAAAAAGGATATGTGTATTAAAAATATGCTCCACGCACTCTAGCTCACAGCGCCAGAAAATCACAAGTTACCTATCAATCAGAACTTTGCAGCTAGCAGAAATCAAGCTTGGATCGTTGACACGGACCGAATCAGGACTTACACCATGCTTCTTGCACTTGTAAAACACCCAACCATCGTGCTCCTAGGTGGTGGGGAGGTAGAATTTGACCACTTTGCCACATTTAGAACAAGGAGTCAGTGGCACCACAAATGAGCAGCTGCGCTGACCTGACAAGATCGAGCTAGAGGAAGTCATGGTGCAAGAGGTGATGGCGATGATGGCAAGGCTGGCCGGTGATAATGATGATTCAGGCTGGCGGTGGCTCGCGACCTCAGCTGATTTGGGAACTAGGGATTTGGAAGGGGGTGAGCGAGTGAAGAGGCGATACGGTGCGGTGCTGTACGAGGATGAGGATGCGGCAAGGTGCGTGCAGTTTGACCCGTGTGCGGCGCGTTCCAGGGTACGGTGCGTCGCTGTACTGGTTTTCGCATGAAGAAAAAACCAAACTGGACCTAGCACAGAATAAAAACCGTCTATGTTGCATGCCTAGTCAAAACTCAACTGAGGAAAATTTCGCTTAGTAATAATATATGGCACAAAGATGAAAATGGGGGTATAAATTGAAGATTTCTCAAAATTGGGTAAATTCTATCAGTGGGGTGAATCATGGGGTGAAAAATAGAATTAAATATATTATATTTGATTATGTATATTTGTTGAATATAAGTAGAGTAATTCAGGCGTGGACGATGGGCCAGTTCTTTTAGGCGATTCTCCCAGAATCGCCCCCCTCCCCAGCTTCTTTCAGAATCATCACTTCATATTTTTTTTACAATCCTAACTAATTAGACCTTAACTAGATAGGATTGTAAAAAATATATATAGTGGCGATTCTGGGAGAAGCTAAGGAGGGGGGCGATTCTCGGAGAATCGCCCAAAAGAACTGGCCCGATGAATGTTGTGGTGGGTCTATTTCTATACATGATTGGATGTTGAGGTTGTCTTATCCTATTTTATAATTGTATATGGTCCGGTGACATGCTTGCATTTGCATGTCGAGATAAATTCGCTAACGAGATGACTCTCTAATATTCCACCGCAAAAAAAAAAAAAAGAGATGACTCTCCAATCTATGTACAGGATTTCAAAAAGGTGGTTTCAACATATAGTTCACATGCACACAAGAACACCTTTGGGAGAATGGACGTACATATTTTCATAAATCGCATGCAGAAATACAAACACGGGCGGCCGGGTGGGTGCATACGTACGTAGATACATCAGGAACACTGTTGCACCTGCCGTGGGCTTAAATGATTGGGGTCACTCACCGCCACCGGTCAGGTCGGTCTCCGTCTCCTCACTCACTCACCCGCCCGCATCATCAACAAAGCTAGCTACAGTAGCTAGCTAGCTCCCCCCAGCTCAATTCCGTCCCCTCACCTCCACAACAGCTTTCCCACGGCTCCCCTTCCCCCTCCACCCGTGCCACGGCTATCTACCCACCTATATACACGCACCCCCGCCCACCCTACTGCCCCTCCTCCCTCTCCTCCTCCCCTCGCCACCACACCCAATCGCCCGCTCGCTTCCCCGGCTCGGCAACGATCGATCTCTCCTTCTCCCCGAGCTGCTCCGTCGTCCGGACGGCGCCGTCGACCGCGCGCTTGCCAGGTAAGATGTGTGGTCGATCTTCCTCGTACTGTAGCTCCGGGCCCTCCGGCGGCCAGCGCTTAGCTGCTGGTTGTGCGGCTGAGGTGACCGCGGTCCAGCGGGTGCGCGCGCGCGTGTGTCAGTTTCTTGGCTGATGCTGCTGTGCTGCAGCGGCCGAGCTCAGATTCAGGCCGTCTTGGATGCCACGCTCTGGTCCGGGCCTGCACCGTACTTCAAGCTAGCTCAAGACCAGCTGCTGCCGATCCACTTCGATTCCCCCTTTGGGAAACCCTAGAGTCAGATTTTCGTGCGCCCTCGAGAAACATGGCGTGTACAGCTACAGGCTCTGGCTGATGCTTAGCTTGATTCGTCAGCTCACCATGAGCTGAGCTGAAGGACCGACCAATGAACCATGCTGCGAACTGATGAGCAGCTAGCTCACTGGCTGGCTGCTGAGTGATAATTAAGATGCTTTTGGTTTTAGGCAGCTCCGTGTGACCGCGTGTACTAACGGGCGGCCGTCTCGCATGCAGATCTGAAGTCAAAGGAGGAGAGGACGGACATGCAGGGAGCGCCGGTGGACAGCCCGGGGGCGGCGGAGGCAGCGGCGCGGCCGAGCCGGTACGAGTCGCAGAAGCGCCGGGACTGGCACACTTTCGGGCAGTACCTTCGCAACCACCGCCCGCCGCTGGAGCTCTCGCGGTGCAGCGGCGCCCACGTCCTCGAGTTCCTCCGCTACCTCGACCAGTTCGGCAAGACCAAGGTCCACGCTCCAGGCTGCCCCTTCTTCGGCCACCCTTCCCCGCCGGCGCCCTGCCCGTGCCCGCTCCGCCAGGCCTGGGGCAGCCTGGACGCGCTCGTCGGCCGCCTGCGCGCCGCCTTCGAGGAGCACGGCGGGCGGCCCGAGGCCAACCCGTTCGGCGCGCGCGCCGTCCGCCTCTACCTCCGCGAGGTGCGCGACTCCCAGGCCAAGGCACGCGGCATCGCCTACGAGAAGAAGCGCCGGAAGCGCCCGCCGCCGTCGTCGTCCCAGAAGGCGGCCAAGGCCGCGCCGTCCCCACCCCCACCCGCCGCCTCCCATGTAGCAGCGCCGCCCCCAGAGAGCGCGCCGGAGGTCCTCGTCGCGCGGGCCGTACCCGCGCAGGGGCACTACTTCATCCCGCACCCGCAGCACTACATGCACGCGCATTTCCTGGTGCCAGGCGGCCACGACGCAGACGCCGCCGTCCCGAACAGCTCCAGCGGCAACAGCAACGGCCACAGCAATGGCCACAGCGGCGGCACCGGCGACGAGATGGCCATAGCGATGGCGGCAGCGGCGGAGGCGCACGCGGCGGGGTGCATGCTGCCGCTCTCCGTGTTCAACTAGCGAGCTTTCCGGCCGCACCCATGGATGCGATCCTAGCAAAAGCAATCGCAAGGTAGGGCTTAAGTAAGTTAATTCGGAGGTCTATATATCTAGCCGTAATCTTGATCGATCATTGGAACGATGGAAGGATGAGTGTCATCGATCGATCGATGAACGTACTATTGTTCTTCTTACCAACACTATTCACCCTTTTGGCTACATTTCCTGCTGGGAGCTAGTGGTGCTCCTCCTCCTTGCTACTGTAGGGTTTCTACTTTCTAGCAGCGTTCGTGCATGCTTGGTTGATTTGTGTATGCAGATATAATTAATCCAAGGCTCGATTGAAATGTCAAGGGGATTTCCACTGCTAGAATGTGCACTGCTGATTGATTGATTCATGGCTCCACGTATTTAATTTGTTGCGTTCTTCCTGTTGTCGAACAGATCTTACTGATGTGCTGCTAGGATTTTAATTTGTTCTTATGACTAGCATTGCATGACATTTTCTGCAGAATTTTGCGTCATCTGTATGTTTCATCTTTCTTTTATTTGCTTTGATTTCTCGTATGCTTTCACTGTATATTTCTGTATTTATGGGCAAGAAAAATTCTTGATTCATATGATATGATGTTGGTTGCGTGCTTCCAATTGGTTTGCACGTTAGTGATCAAAAGGATATTGAATTTATATGATAAATCTTGCATGCATTTGCATAGAAAATCCGCACGGCTACCATTGAAGTCTTTGCACATTTCTTCATTACAAGTGGGGCCTAAGACCATTTCCGATGCATCTTCTCTTAACACCATATCTTAAAACATGTTAGATGTTTGGATACAACTATCTGGATGCATTGTATCTGACATAGGTTTGGTATTTTATTGTAGACCCTACTTTTATTAAGATTACTTGAGTCTAATTGGATGGTAATGCGAGAGTTAATAATATACCAAATTGGTTTGCGGGTGGAGACGGTATCTAAGATAAGAGACAGTTCTATCATGTGTTGCCATTAATTATACGCCAAACAAAAATCTTACGTATGTGCTGGGCAAAGAGACGGTGCACTGGTGAAGCATTTGGAGCGGCATAAAGTTTACTTTACAGTTTTCAACGCTGTAGATAACCATAGGACGATATGCCTATAAAAGTTAAAATAGACCTCACAACTTGTGTCTTGTGTGTAAGATATAGACAACTTACCTACAAGAGGAAAATTATCGTTTGTATGTGCTCTGTAATAACTAAAAATTTCTGTGTATAATAATACTCCCTCCATTCCAAAATAACTTGTTTTAGTTCAAATTTGAACTAGAACCACAAACCCAGAATAAGTGGTTTTGGTTCAAATTTGAAATAAAAACCATGTCACTTATTTTCGAACGGAGGGAGTAACAAATAACGACATCATCTCATTTCATTCTCTTCATTCCACCTTTCAGAACTCTAACGAAGCTCCTACATCTAGCTTCATTATTGTACATGACTTAAGAAGAAACTATCATCCCTACACGTTGACGTGGCATATCTAGGGGCTCCTTGATTTTTATAATTTTCAACATTTCGAGTGTAGACCTCTTGTAAATAAGATAATTAAACTGTTTCTGCCACCTGCTGGAAAGACATTTAGTGAAAACTCACTTTATTCACATCAATTTTTTCTGCGAAATACTCCCTCTGTTCCCAGATATTTGTCTTTCTAGAGATTTCAACAACTGACTACATATGAAGCAAAATGAGTAAATCTATACTCTAAAATATGTCTACATATATCCGTATGTTGTAGTCCATTTGAAATGTTTAGAAAGACAAATATTTGGGAACGGAGGGAGTAGGACATTTTCATTCAATCGATATATCGGGGTGATACAACTACACTGAGCGAATGGCAGACCTCTGCATAACACTGTGTACACAACCAACATGTTCCTTAAACTAAGAAGAATAGTTATCCTGCAAGTCAAAAAATGTTTGAAAACACGTATTGAGGGTCATCCATGGTATCCATAAATACACAAAACTAGATTATACCTCTCCCAATGTTGCCGGAATTATTAGCAATACATATTATTGATATTTGGTTGTACGAAACATAAAGACTTGGAGAAAATATGAGAGTTAAAACTGAAAATACATTTGGTTTAAAGTATTTATTTATAGTACAGTTGTAAAATATTTATAATTTTGAATAGCAGAAACGAATGAAAATTCCCATGCATATTCTCATGTTGAGTGAGCCTTTCTTATAAATGGTTGCATGTTTGAGGTGGACTTTTTCCCATGCAAGTTGCATGCTGAGGTGTCATGCGTACGTATTGAGATAAATAGGTTAGTGAGAGCTAGCTATTTAGATATAGATGATTAGAAATTAAACATCATAAGATGTAAGATAAGCTCAAATTTCGTAGGGGCTACTTAGTATGCCAGTGTGTCTTAGGGGTTACTCAGTATACCATTGGTTAATTATGAATTTGAAGCATTAGATTTTCTATTTAGCTTTCATAAGGTAATATATTTCTCAAATCTTGGTGCTCGAAGCCCTACAAAAAACATAGAAATTCTTTCCTTTCCTTTGCATTTATTGCATGATTTCTGTATAATATAATAAATTCTTCATAATCTATTAAGCAGAGTCATCTTTTTTTTTTACTTGATACGACTGGTCATCTTTTTTCTTTTGACTTGATATTACTAGTCATCTTACTACTGAAGTTAGCGTACGCGTGGCATAAATTGTGAATGTGGGTATGCACGACAGGTGTGGTTGACAATCTTGAAAGGTTGCACAAGTAAGATAGTTGTGGATCATTATCAGTTAAGCAGAATCTATGTCAGAAATCAGAGAGTTGTACCATGACTAGAATCAATAGCAGAGTCTATCTATATCGAGCTGAAAAGTTTGAAAATCATGATGAAACTAGCACTCCCTCCGTGAAGAAATATAAGAGTGTTTAGATCACTAATGGTGTTTAGATCACTAATGGATCTTGGCATTTGTGTGTGTGCGCCCGCGCGCCCGCCAATTTTTTTCCATCTGGTGTACTTTGCCAAGTTCAAAGTTTGGATCATTTGCTAAAAGAAATTGACGTCTTTGCATAGCCATTTTGCGCACGTTCGTCTCAGTGGCTCATTGACCTCCACTACTCCCTTTCCTCGAATCCCAACCGCAGGCACGGATCCACAGATGCAACGCAACTACTTTGTCGGCCGAGGGGATTGACAGACGTCCGGTGGAACAATTTCCATCTCAAATGAGGAAAGGAACGTATCATGGTCAATGCTCAACGGCAGTATAATTTGTCGAAATGTTGGCGTGTGTCTTCCCGCCGAGGCCGTGGAACACCTACTAGATCATTGTGGCTGATGGGGTGGGAGCCCGTCTGCTTTCCTTGTGGCTGATGATTAGGGCCAAATGGGCAATGGATTCCCAAATCATTTGATTCCTGAAGAGACCGGACGGAGAAACACGAGGGTACGCACGCAGCACTGTTCTTCTTCCTCTTTTTGCGAGGGTGGCACTCATTAACCGGAGGAAAAAGAATCGGTCTTTTGGTATACCACGTCCAATCGGTCGCCAGCCTGTGGCCGGTGAATTCTCACTAGATTGTTCGCCGGATTGCTCACACTGGGGTACCCGTAGCTAGCTAGGTAGGATAGGTGCACACAGCACAGTGGCCTGCCCAGGCCAAGTCGATGCCACATCTGATGAGTGAACTCCAGTCCAGGGCGCAGTAGCGAAGTCTCTCATCTGGTAGTTTGGTACATAGTACTAAGGCCAACTCCACCGCACGACCCCTAACAGACGTCCGTTTTGTCCGGTTTCGGTCCGTTTGGGTAGGGATTTGGGGTCGTGTCCGGGCCTGTCCTGGGATGCGGTGACCGTGCGCCCAGCGCGCGGACGCATCCATTTGCCCCATCCTGTCCGTGAGGGCCAAAAATGCCTAAATTTACATCAAACTACTTCCAACCCAAATGTTTGTCTGAAAATTAAAATAGTTTTACAACCCAATTGAAATTGTCTTAAATAAAATAGTTTTACAACCAAATCGAAATTGTCTTGACTGAACATAAATTGGACCAATACATCTATTGGTTGTCAATGTGATCCCAGACGTGCTCAACCAAGTCATTTTGAAGATTCAAATGAGTGTGCCAGGGAGTGGGGTGTTTGTCTGAAAACGGCGACGAAATTTATCCGGCTTGAAGAGCGGGGTGTTGGCAAAGTAATCGGCATAGAGCAGGGCGTGGCCTCTCTCCCTGTTGCGGTTCAGGTTGGGAGCCTTGCCAGGGAGTGGCCCCCTGTACCGAGGAAGCTGCCGTTGAATATGGTCGTTCACGACCAGTGCAGCCACCACAAGTTCTTCATCATCCGACGACGAATCGTCCGATGAACAAAGAAAGTGATGGAAGAAAAACTCGTCTCCACTGTCCATACCTTTGTTGGCAAAAGGTCGAACACCTTGCGGTCGCGATGGCGAAGCGGCCGCGATGATCACCTCGACGTAGCAGGGGTGGTTGCCGGCCGGCTACTGGCCGCTCTGGAGCTCTCGTCGAAATCTGCCTCGGCCGTCGTGGTCCGTCGCCGGCAGTCGTGTCCCCTCCGGCACCGGCAAGGACGGCGACGGCCAAAACTACGGCGAAAGCGCGGGCGTGGTGGCGGCCATGTCCAGACGTGGTTTGTTATGGACGGCGGGGGGCCTGCGCGGTGAGGAGGCGGCCGGAGAATACGGCGGCGCCGGCGGCGGGGCGCGGCGGGGAGAGAGGGTGAATCATTGGGGAGCGGAGGGAATGCTAGTGTCCCCGACAGGCGGGCCACGGGGAGGAGGGGGGCAAGGGCGTGCGTCGCGGTCGTCCGCGCGCGTCCGTTTCACCCCAAACCGAGCGCAAGTTTGGGCCTGGGATGGGTCGAAAACGGACGAAATCCGGACATTTGTACGTTTGAGGCCGTGCGCTGGGCCGCCTCTTTTGTCCCTTTTACCCCAAACGGACGTCCGTTTGGGTAGGGGTTTGGGGTCGTGTCGCGCGGCCGCATCCATTTGCCCCATCCTGTCCGCGTATATTTCTTTGCAAGTCCTTAAACTATTTTTATCATTTATTTTCGGTACATAACAATACA
>NC_041393.1:647961154-647969749 GCF_002162155.2 Triticum dicoccoides
GTGCGTCGCGGTCGTCCGCGCGCGTCCGTTTCACCCCAAACCGAGCGCAAGTTTGGGCCTGGGATGGGTCGAAAACGGACGAAATCCGGACATTTGTACGTTTGAGGCCGTGCGCTGGGCCGCCTCTTTTGTCCCTTTTACCCCAAACGGACGGAGCCGGACAGGATAGGGTCGCGCGGTGAAGTTGGCCTAAGGCCAACTCCACCGCGCGACCCCAAACGGACGTCCGTTTGGGTAGGGGTTTGGGGTCGTGTCGCGCGGCCGCATCCATTTGCCCCATCCTGTCCGCGTATATTTCTTTGCAAGTCCTTAAACTATTTTTATCATTTATTTTCGGTACATAACAATACATCATCACATTTTGACTAGTAAAACAAGGCCAAAGAAAACAAGAACCACAAGAATACATTTGAGAAGATACCCAACTTCCATAACTGCTCCCTTGAGTTGGGTTAGCGCCTTCTCGATGCACTCATTGTTGATCTGTGGAGGAGGCACGACGTTGCCCCCTCCTTTCTTCTTCAAGCCAGAAGTCGACGTTGCTTCCTCACACGTAGTATCGTGCCTTGTTGCTTCTTCGCACGTAGTATCGTGCCTAGACTCTAATCTAGCAACAAATGCACTTGTCTCATCTAAAGCTTCTAAGCTAGCTAAAAGTGCACGAACATGCACTACATTTCGCTCTATCAACAGATCGATGTACTCTTCTTCCCAATACCAAAACTTGCATCTGGTCTACACAAAAAAACTTAAAGTTAGCACCACTAGTCTAATCCAAGAGCACAAACATGCACCGAAGCTAAAAGAGCACATACCCCATCGTTTAAGCACTTGATGAACACCCACCCGGGATGCTCCGGCGTTCACGCGGCGCACGACCACCCTTGGGCAGTGGTCGCACTTGATGAGGGGCAACGGTGCACTGACGAGCTTTTGGGCAAGCACCGAGCCCGGCCGGCCGCCATTCACGTATCTGCCGGCGGACCACCGGCGTTGCAGATCCGAGCGGCTAGAGGACGAGCCACTGCCTGCATGTGGCCTTGCGGCCCTGCCAGGGCCTTCCGGCAAGGTGCCCGGTCAGTCCATGGCGCGGCCCGGCCTCCCACAGCCGGGGAAGCTCAAGACCGACCGGATCCGCCCCAAATCCGGCCGGCGGGTGCGCAAACAAGGTGGCCGTGCTTGGGTAGCTCGGCGGCGACGAGAGGAACGGGCTGGGCAAGCGCGCGTCCGAGGTGCACGGCTGCAATGGCAGCGGGCGGCCGGCGGCGGCGAGGGGGAGAGAGAGGGGAAGAGTGTGGAAGAGTGGAGTGGATGCGGCCGGAGGGAGGGGGGCGGATAGAAAGAGGCCCGTCCTGTGCCACCGACGGGCGGGCCAGGGGAGGGCACGCGTAAACGACCCGCGCGTCCGCGTGGTGTCCGTTTCACCCCAAAAACGGCGCAAACTTGGGCCGCGGATGGGTCGAAAGCGGACACAAAACGGACAAAAGTCCGTTTGCGCCCGCGCGCTGGGCCGCCCCATTTGTCCCTTTTACCCCAAACGGACCTGGGCGGACATGATAGGGTCGCGCGGTGGAGTTGGCCTAACCAATTACATGTACACAGTGGAGTATTTTGTTCGGTTTAATGAGCATGATTATACATGAATTTGCCTTGGCTGCCAGAACGTATTTATGTACCCCCATCACTTGCAAAACAGAAGGTGTATGCATTTTACACAGTATCTAATCAGCTGCTTTGAAGATCAATCCTTGTGTGATATGTATGTACGTATATAGTATATAACTATAAATATTGTGCTATTTTCATGAAATTGTCGATGGTACATTTTTTATCTAACGCACGTAAATTTTGATAGCACTAGCAAATATACTAGAACTCGGTAGCTCATACGGGCATTTCAGTCATACATTTGTTTGACCACATAGTTAAGCATGTCCTTCCTCCATCCAGGTTTACCGGGCCTTCTCGTATTTTCTGTGAACTTGTACCATAAATTTAACTAGATAAATCTAAATTATATGTCAAAAAATTGAACAGTGGAAACCTCTTTTAAATACAAATCCAGCAATAAACTTTCTGTATCATATACATTGTATTTTTTTGGTTATGTAGATGACCAAATTTTTACCCAAATATGAAGGCGCCCAATATAGCCGCATGCAGGAAGTAACTTTTTGCAGCTTGTCATTCACATATGTCATTCATTTGAGTAGGTAAGGAGTAGTACTATAGGGATGTTTGAGTTATACCTTTTTCACCTACATATGCCTTGGCGCAGGTCCCACTTACCCACATAGGTAACCATATAATTTTTTTGAACTTGTCGCTTACAATGCTTTGGAGTAATATCGAATATAAATGTGCAAACAACATAACAGGAAGGGGCCCTATCTCACCCACCTGAGCAGTCTTTGTGAACACACATATACTCCCTCCGTTCCAAAATAGATGACCCAATTTTGTACTAACTTTAATACAAAGTTGGGTCATCTATTTTGAAACGGAGGGAGTACAAACAAAGCAAGGGCTCTCGTTTTCAAACAGCACAGTCTCTCTGCACGGCACACCATTCTACTATTGGTAAAACAATTGTAGACCTCCGAAACAGCACCTTGGTCATTGCATGACCAAAACCTCAGGCTTAATTAATTAGTAGTTGGAGTAGTTTGATGCATTCAAACAGAAGAAGATGATACCCTATTGGGAAGCCTGACCTTGCACTGTTCTATGTCTTTGTGACCTACAGTGCTCTTTCTCTGTCGTCTTGCTCCAAGAGGCAAGAGCCACACAGGAGCAGGACCCTAGGTAGCCACCCACAGTATTAGACTCGAGTTGACCAGGTACTACACATCCATGACATCCAACACAAGGAGCACAGGGTGGTCCTGAGGGCAGAGCGATGCCAATAGTACACCGTAGCAAGACAACACGTAGTGGTGAGGCCATGGGAAGCAATTGCATGCATGCATGCACACATATGATTGTCATGTGTGAATAGCGTAGCCTTTTTAACATATTGCAGTGCATGATCTAGAATCTAGTAAATGCTGTTGGTGCATGCATTTATATTGCATGGTGCAAAAGGATAGCCTTCGGATAATTGGATGGTTAGATGTTGATCCTGCTTTTGGTGTAAGCTTTTGGTGTAACTTTTTTTATTTGGCCATGTACCCAATTGTTCTTTGTCGCCTTCCTTTGTGTACTATGCTTCTGGGCAGGCACTGTTTGATTTTATTATTGCATACACATATGTCATGTCAAGCGTGGGGCAGCGAGCTAGTTTGGATTTGGTTAATTAACGGGCATAAAAGTCTTGTCAGCTGGGATGCAACCAAGTATTGCTGTAATGTCGCCACGCGGTAGGACATGCCACTAACGATCTCTTAGATCCTCATGTTCCTCCTAGTTAACCCGTCAGAAACAAGAGATTTTTAAGAATATACTATGTTGTTTGTTTTATCAGTGATAATTTCAGGGGATTTCAAAGATAATCTATGTGTTAAACATTCAGAGGGGAAATTTGTTTTGAAGTTTCAGGCTTCGTGGAAATTTCGTTTAGTTTGGAAAAAATCAAATTTAAAACTTTTTTTGGGAAAGAATCCACATGTACCACTACAGGAAAAATATTGTTTCCCGAGTACCAGGAATACAAATGTCAAGGTTTAGAGAGAGAAGGTGAAGTTGATCAAGGTTGCCGGATGATCAGATTAGGAAAAATAACAGCATACGTGAGTCTAGGTTATTCGTGTACTAGTAGTATTGGTTTGCAAGCCGTATCTCTTGGTTGAGTCCTTCTCATAGGGCGTGTTTGGTTGCCCGCATTAGGCCCAACCTCACCCGCGCGAAAAGAATTTGGCCCGTTTGATTTTCTGTGTTCACTGTGCGGCCCGCATCGCATGAAACTTAAAGCACGTCCAGGCTAGGCCCAGGGGAAACGCATGAATCGACAGTAGCTCGCGAGCCTGGCTCGGGCGAGGCAGCGGAGGGCGACGCGCTTCTCCCCTCGTGCGAGCAGGGGAGATGGCGCGAGCCCGCCCGCGTCGCCGAAAAATCGGCGGGAGGATTTTGGCTCACCTCCCGCCGAGTCCACCCCTATTTAGCCCCTCCCTCACCGCCCCAACTCCCGTCACCATTCTTTCTTCGTTCGAGCTTTCCCGCTGACGCGCATCGGCACCGACGAGCAGGTAAGCGGTGCATCTTCATCGGCCGACAGTCCACGATGTCGGAGCTCCTTCACCAGCCGACGTTCATCTTCCATGACCGCCCCCCCTCGTCCTCAAGCTGCAGCCATGGCCTCTGTGAGTTCAATCCGCCCTTCTCTTTGTTCCCTCTAGCTAGATCTAAGCTGCAACTAGGGTTTGATCTAGATGCATGGTTGATTAGTGGTCTGATCTATGAGCTGATATGGTTGGTTGCTATGCTGCGGTTGCAATTTGTGGTAGGGCAGCATGTGGTAGGCTAGATTAGTAGTAGAGTTTGAAGTTGAACCTTGTGCTTGTGTTGAATCATACTTAGATCTGTGATTTGTAGCTATTGGTGGTCTATTTGTAGCATGTTGTTTGTTGTAGATGTATGTTCCTGCTCATAGATTGTCTGGTATGCTTAGTATGATAGTGATGAAGCATGTGCTAGCTATGATAGTGATGAACCATGTACATGTATGCTCCTGCTTTCATGGATTGTACGGTATATTGTGTGATATGCTTAATGTCAATGCGTGCTACGATTGTAGGACATGACCACGCAGACGCAAGATCTTAGTCAGGCCCTTGTCGTGTCCGACAGCCAGTTTGCTCCATCGTTTGTCGAGGACTCGCAGCCTATGTCCGAGATGGCACCTGATTAAGAGGTGTTCGAGTCTGATTCCCTCTATGTGCCAGTAGTGCTCGTTGAGCTAACTCCTCCTACTACTACTGTTGCCGCTGCAATCAAGCTAGTAGCAGCAAAGGCAAAGAAGGATGGTAGGTCGAACAACATGAAGTGGCAGCCGTTCATGTCCACATTCATGCTGAACAAGATGTGTGAGCTCATCTCTAGTGGAGTTAGGACTGGCAAGGGCTTCAAGGAGGTGCACTTGAACACCGTTGCGAAGCATGTGTTCGAGTTCTGTGGGCAAGAGGTGTCTGCCACCCAGGTGTACAACCACCTGAGGAAGTGGAGAAGTCGATGGATCCAAGTGTCCAAGCTGAGAGACCTTAGCGGCGCCTCATGGGATGAGCACACTTGCTCCATAGTTCTTGAGGCAGAGCACTACGCCGGCCATGTCGCAGTTAGCTCATAGCCCTCTTCCTTTTTATATTGTCCACCATTGCCTACTCCTAATCGCAACTAACAACACTTGTGTTTCATTCTTAGGACCACCCAAGGGACGCTGAGTTCCTCAACACACCCATCCAGAACTACAGCCAGATGCAGCACATCTTCTCCTTTGGGCTGGCAACTGGGAAGCATGCCATGGGCTCGGGTGAGCCTCTTGGTTCTCACATGCCAGACTTACCTGGGACACCGGACGTCGAGGTCCTTGATGGCCCTGACAAGCCCGCTGCAATGCCCTTCGACAAGCCATTTGATCCCGTCCATGATAAGAAGAGGAAGAGAGGAGGCCTGATGGAGGAGGAGATCAATGTCTTTTGCAACATGACTGAGGCGGTGAAGGAGGTGGCAACAACCATCAAGGAGTGCAAGCCCCTCGATGTCCAGCCTGACCTGTATGGCACTGTCATGACCCAGGTTGGATTCAGCGACGAGGCTCTCATGGCAGCTCTGAGCCACCTGCTTGACAACAAGGCCCAGTGTTGGGTTCGTTGCGATGGCCGACGCTCACAGGGTGCTGTGGCTCAGGAGCTGGCTGTGCAAGCACTACTACTAGAGTAGTGCTGCCTGTGAGCGTGCATGATCCCCGACGGCGATGGCGGTGGCGACGACAACGACGATGACGATGACGACGTACATTTTGTGTAGCTAGGGCTCAAAAACTATTTAATGGTCTGTATATTTTGGTGAGGTGGTATATACTAACCCCTCACGCTGATGGTAAACATGCGGTGGTAGGACGACACCCTCTTTTGGATGTGGTGGTAGGTTAACACCAAGGTAGTGCTAGGTTGAACTTGCTATGCCGTATATCATGCATGCTTTACTTCTCTTCTACTCCATTGTTGTTTGTGTGCTACTTTGCTTGCTACTTGTGCTCCATTGATTTGTTGCTTCAACTATTGCTCTTGTGCATTGCTAGGGCAAGTGGTATGCCGTGTTCATTGGTGAGGTTCCAGGGGTTTATAGTTCATGGGAAGAAGCCAATGCACAAGTGGCATAGTATAGCAACAACAACTATAGAGGGTTCAAGACTAGGCAGGCAACAGACCAAGCTTACTCCGCCTAGGTGCAAAAGCACGGAGGCAGCAGTGTCGACAGTGCCAAGGTTGGAGCTGTCAAAGTGGAAGCTGCTAAGGTGGATCATCAGTTCGGCCTGAAGCTAAAGAATTTCATCATCTTCGCCCAGTTCGTCACCATTGTTGTGTTGTTGCATTGGTGTGCTAGGTGTGATCATTCTGGGTAAGCTCACCAACTAGGGTACAAGGTAAGCACAACATGTATGCTGTATGCAACCAAATGCCATGTTTATGTGCCACTAGGGCCAATGCAGCCAACCAAACAAAATGCATTTCCGTATTACCTAATGCAGGGACACTAGATGCAGGCAACCAAACAAGTTGCATATGGCGTATTAGGGCCTGTTTTTTCTCAATCAGGCTGGGTTGAGAAGTGTATGCGATGCAGGCACTATAGCAAATGGGAACCAAACACGCCCATAGGGCTGGACCAAGAACTCAAAGCTCATAAGTCTTACACCTGATTTTCTTTTCTCCGGCCCTGATTTTCATGGTGGTGGGGCCCCTCCCTCCCCCTATTTCAATCAAAAGACGCCAAGTCAGCTGAAGCTCATAAACCCTACGTACCTTTTCGTGGACGTAGCATTCCTCCTCAAAGCTCGTCAGCTTAATGAGTGTTCGGTAGTTCGGCTTGTTAAGCTCATAGCTCGTTTCTTAATTAACAGAGTCAATCATCAACTTCAGCTTATTGAGCTTAACGAACAGGATAACGAGTTTCACGAGTAGCTCGTTAAGCTCATTACTAACAACACAACACATATTTTCATTTTATGTGAGAGAAATTTCGTAGCATCTCAGCCCTCGATTTAATCTAATCGACATAGGAGACAACAAACTAGTGCATTTCTTTTTGTAGTCACCATGTTCCTTCGTGAAAACCATACCTACATACTCATCCTACAGACCGTAACATAACATAATTTGGAGCGTTCACGAGCTAAATGAGCTTCAAATGACCCGACCCGAGAAGGATTTTCTGCTCGTAACGAGCCGAGTCTTAACAAGCATGAGCTTAACGAGCTGAGCATCTCGTTAATCGACCCGTCATGCTAGCTAGTGTGCATGTCCGTGTCGGCTTAGGAGTCTAAGTTAGAGTTAGACTATGGTACGTGTATAGGTAAGCAAGCGTGATGGTTAGGTCGGCAGCTTCGTGTATATATACATAGGGGAGGCTGTACAATATTGTACCTGAGAAAAGGAGTATAACAAAATAAAGAGTAAAAAACGGACACGACAAGAGCCCTAGGCTATGCTTTGCATGTGCACTTGTTCTTTGTTGTTTTGATGCGATCAATACTGTGGGCGAATCCCAACATTTTCTCATCGTGCAAAAAGACTCGGCAATGTCTTCGCCCAGTGTTACACTTGGCAAGAGACTTGGCATACACCCTGTCAACAAAGCGGGGTATGCTGAGTGTTTTCCTGCGGACACTCGGCAAAGATTTGATCTCGGAAAGTTAAAGGACCAACCAAAAACAACGGTATTGAGTGTAAACAATCAGCAAAGCTTCACCTTTGCCAACCGGTTGAAGATGACCAAATGTATGCATGCTGATTTCGTGGAAGAGGGCCATCGTGCCTCAACAACACCCTGCATCGCATTTCCGGCGGCCCTCGGCAACGGAGGTGAAGGGAGAGGAGGGCCCATCGCATGGCCAAGATGACGATGCTCCAATCATGCTCACATGCGCTCCTACGGTGGGGGTGGTGCCCGGTGGCAAGGGAGTAATCCAAGGGAGGGGCCTGGTGTGTTGTGATGACTGGTCCGCCGTCGAGCTCCGGCGTGATGGTGTTGGTGGGTGGCGGGAGGATCCATTGTCGTCAGGCCGAGTCCCACGCCATAGGTCGATCTCAATAGAAGGAGAGCTCCTCCTACTTCGCAACTAACGGGGCTATGGCGCAAGGTGACGGGACGGAGGGTGAAGGGTGACAAAGGTGCATGGGAGTAGGAATGGTGGCAAGCGACGAAGAAATATGGTGGTCAGACGGCCGGGTTTTTGGCTGCGGGGATAAGAAGAGAGCGAGGGTCACTAGTGCAGAACCGGGCTTTAGTGCCGGTTCGTAACGGTCTTTAGTGCCGGTTTGACAACCGGCACTAAAGAGTGGGGGACTAAAGCCCCCCCCCCCTTTTAGTACCGGTTCCTCATGAACCGGCGCTAAAGTGCCACCACGTGGCACGAGCCAGGCCCGGGGCGCGCGTAGG
>NC_041393.1:647969945-648003645 GCF_002162155.2 Triticum dicoccoides
GGGTTGATTTATGGACGCGTCTAGTGGGCGGCCGGCCGCCCTGGGATCGCTAGCCAGCGGCCACCTGAAAAAGGAAACCACCTGGTCCCCCCTCGAGCGAAAAAGAGGAAACAGTCCACCTGGTCCCTGCCCGTCGGAGCCAAAAAGGCAACTGCCCCGCCCACCAGCTGGCCGCGGGATCACGTGCACCCTCCTCACCAAACTGCACCCTGGCTATCTTCTTCTTCCTCACGAAAGAAGGAGGATCTGCCCAGGTTGCAGAATCCACGCCATCTCTCGCCCCCACGCCTCAGCCCCACCGACGCTGCCTTCTTCTTCTTCTGCACGCCAGAAACAGATCCAAACGCAATCGCCCCCAGCCCTTCTTCCTCCTCCTACACAGCCGCCATGGGAGCCCCAAAGTAGAAGGAGCTGCTTCAAGATCTAAAGGGCAGGGTGGTCAGAGCCATACCAGGCAGTAAGATTGAGCAGGTAAGCCCCCTCTACACCTCTTCGCTTCCCCCTTCTTCATGGATCCATGGAGAATCTGCTTCAAAAAAGAGGTGAATCTGGCACATCACACCAGATGTTAAACATGCTGGATGTGTTAAACATGCCAAAAACTACCACCTGGGTGTGTTAAAAACAAGCCAACTAAAAACGAGTTATCTGGCCAATTAAAACATGATTAAAAGCCAACTTCTAGTTATTATTTGCAAAATGAACAGAAAATTGACTGCCCAATGCTTTGTTGAGCATGTGCAAGGAAAAATTCATAAATGTGCAACTAAACATGCATCCCAGCCAACTGAACATGTATCCTGGCCAACTAAACATGTATCCTGCCAACTAAAAACATATACCTGGCAATACATGTTTCTGAGTGAACACTTTGGAAAAAATGTAGTATATGTCCAAATAAAAAACATGTTTTCTGGCCAACTAAACATGCATGTTGGCCAAAAACTGATGACCAACTAAGACATCTATTCTAGGCAACTAAGACATCTATTTTAGCCAACTGAATGCATTAACTGTCCAACTGAACATGCATGTTGGCCACAAAACTGAAAAAATGCAACCTGGCCAGCTGAGACATCTATTCTAGCCAACTAAAAGCATTGAATGTCCAACTGAATATGTATGCTGGCCAAGTGGAAATCCTGGAAATTGAGACGTCTATTCTAGCGAAAACCATATTAACATATTCACACACAAATCTTGTCCCACGCATATATTCTGGTCCCACACCTATTGCAAACCATATTAATATGTTCAAATATACCAGATCTAGAAACATAAACGGCGATGAAAAACATATAACTATAATCTGTCCTCCAATTCTTCTTTCTTCTTTCACCTGGATTTTCCTTCTCAAATGTAGCATCCAATTATGTGCAGAAAAATCTGAAAAGAGCTCCTTGCGAAACGGAAACCTACAGATCATTGCAACAAAACAAAAAGGGAAAAGGGTAAGAAAAACTCTGTAGCAAAAAGAAGTCATGCTCTTGCCAGTTATTTACTGCAAACTGTGCAACTAACATAACAACTCTGTGCAAACAAAAAAATTCATAACTGTTATAATAAAATATTATGCTATGGTCATGTTGCTTTTAGGTTGTCTTGAAACACAGTTTTTCTGTGGTTACCAACTGATGGCATCAATTTCTTCTTTTTTTATATGTGCAGGGAGTGTGTGGCAGCATCCAAAAACAAGGGAAAAAATGCTTGATCTCAATGAATTGCCTCCAGATCTCAATGAGCTTCCTCATGATATGGATCAGCAGCAACCCAGCATACAACAAGGAAACTGCACAGAAAATGGTCGATCTGTTTACTACACGCAGGCAAGTCGTGATGGTAACCCTACGGGCCATGACAATGTGGCAGGCCAGTCATCAGCCCGTGGTGCCCCTGTAGTGGTGTCTTTGCAGTTAGAGAGCCATACTCTTGATGACACAGGAACCGAGGCAAATGTTCCTGGTCCAACCAGGACTGAGCTAGAAGTTGGGGCTTTTGACAGAGTTGTGCAAGTAGAAGAAGGAGAGGATGAGGCTGGTTCTCAACCTATGGAACCCTATGTTGGCATGAGGTTTGACAGCCTTCAAATTGCTAAGGATCACTACAACAGTTACGCACTACGGATGGGTTTCTCTATCAAGATAAACACCTCTAGATGGACACCCCGCACCAATGAATTGATAAAACAACAGTTTTGCTGCAACAAGTTCAAGAAGCCCAAAGCTGATGATGGAGGAGCTGAGGCTCCTCCTTACCTGGACCCTATTCCAGATCCAACATCTGTTAACAGTGATGAGGAGATGGAAGAAGAACCTCCAATATTTGCTGAAGAGGATGCTGGTACTAGTAAGAAGAAGAAGAAGCGCAAGCGTTAGACAATAAAGCCGACTGAATGCAAGGCGAAAATGTTGGTGAAGCTGATAGATGGGCGATGGGAGGTGACGCACTTTGTTCGTGACCACAGTCATCCGCTCGTGAACAAACCTTCATTGTCCAAATACTTGAGATCCCACCAAGGCATCTCACCTGATGAAAAGGAGTTTCTGCGCATCTTGTATAACTGCAACTTGACTATAGGTGTGGTGTTTTTCTATATCCCTTGAAGAATTAAGTTTCCCTCTAGGCAGTCCAGTGTGCAACTGTTATGGTACTACTGTGCAACTGAAATGGCTTAACTATGCAACTGCTGTCCAACTTCCCATGCTTTTTATATATCACTTTGGGTGCTTCTTGTGCAACTAGATTGTCTTTACTGTGCAAATACACAATGTCCTGTATGCAAAAACTGCAAAGTGTTTTTAAAAAGGTGCAGCTAGGTGTCCATTTCCTGTGATTATCTTCTGTGCCAACACGTGTCCTATTACTGTGCAGCTGGATGTGCGCATTTGTGCAACTAAAAAAAGGATATACTGTTTGTTTTTGTATTATGCAGGACGAATGATGCATGTAATGGCAGAGTTCTATGGATCTGAGATGATGGTGCCATTCGGACCAAAGGCAATAACAAATCTTTGTACAAGTTTCCGTAGAGATGACACAAAGGAGGGTGATCTGATTGAGACAATTGCACACTTCAAGGATATACAAAAAACCGATCCAGACTTCTTCTATAAGGTGAAATATGATGAAGAGGACAGAGTTGCCAACATATTTTGGGTGGACGGCTTAGCTCGAAAAGCTTATGTGGAGGCGTACCACGATTGCATATCGTTTGACACCACCTACATGACCAACTTGTACAATATGCCGTTCGTGCCCTTCATAGGAGTAAACCGACATGGCCAATCTTTCATGCTGGGTTGCGCGTTTGTGAGGCAGGAGTTGGCATCGAGCTTTGATTGGGTCTTTGGAGCATTCCTAGAGGCTATGGATGGCAAACCTCGTGACAACTTCATCACCGATCAGGATGGTGCGATGAGGCAGTCAATACAGAGCATCTTTCCAACCACCGTGCACCGTTGTTGTTGATGGCACATCATGAAAAAGGCTCAGGAAAAGGTTGGTTGGTTGCTGTGCCGAAATCCAGGACTCTCTGATGATTTCAACAAGTGTGTTGACTTCAGCTTCACTATAGACGAGTTTGAGCAGAATTGGGCTGGGTTAATGATCAAGTATGAGGCTATGGCACACACGCACTTTGAGAAGTTGTATGAATACAGGTCAACTTGGGTGCCGTGCTACTTCAAACACAGGTTCTTTCCCTTCCTCCAGTCTACACAGCATAGTGAGGGGTTCAACGCCGTCCTCAAAAGATATGTGAACCCACACAACTAAATGTTGAACTTCGTCAAGCAATATGCAAAAATACGGAACCACATCCTTGCCAAGGAAGGCTGCAATGATTACAGGACACAACACCTTGAGATTGAGTTGTGGTCCAACTTCCCAATAGAGAAGCAAGCTTACAAAACCTATACTAGAGACCTTTACCGCAAGTTTAGAGAAGAGTTTGAGCTGATTGGACGTTATAATGCATTCCAAGTTGGTGCTGATGTGTTTGAGCTCAGACCGAACCAGGAATTTGTTGCGAAATATGGTTCTCGAAACTACTTGGTGCAGGCAAGGGTGGAGGAGCGTTCCTATTTGTGTGAGTGTTGTAAAATGGACAAGGACGGCATCCTCTGTTGCCACATCCTCAAGGTGTTCACCCATGTTGGCGTTGATGTCATACCGCAAAGGTACCTGCCAAGACGGTGGACACCTACTGCTGTACCTAGTGCGCCAGGGACTGGTTATGAGAAACCGGATGAAATGCCTCCTCAATCAAAGAAGCAGATAAGGGAGAGGAACATGATATACGATTTTCGGAAACTAGCAAAGTTTGCGAGTGGTTCTGATCCAGCACAAGCTATTGTATACAAGCATATGCGTGCAGCACGTACCGAGATCGGCCACCTGAACAAGTCCAAGAAAAGGAAAAAACCGACTGCTGCAACGGGGCCATCAGATGATGGCAACCCTCGAGGACCTCCTCCACCTCCAGGCAGCAATCAGGGGGCTCATCATCCAGGTAATTACCTGCCCCAACTCCTGATCTAACTAGGTGTGTAACTTCAGTTGCACACATCATTGTGCCCAGTTGCACACACCATGGTAGCCACTTGGACAAGAAAATACTGCCTAGTTGCGCACGCTGTGTTAGTTCACGCATCAAAGATAACACAGCTAACTTATTTTTTCCAGTTATGCATATATGTGATGTCAACCCTCAAGGACCTCCTCCCCCTCCTGGCTGTACATGGCATCCTCCGCCACCTCCTCCCCCGCATGCTCCTCCCAATGGCCCTACAGGCAGCACTCAGGGGGCTCGTCGTCTAGGTAATTACCTTCACCCAACTCCCCATGAAACTAGGTCTGTAACTCCAATTGCACACATCATGATGCTCAGTTGCACCGAACAGGCTACCTAGTTGCGCATGCTGTGTTAGTTTGAGCATAAAAAAGATAAACACAACTGACTTGTTTGTCCTGTTCTGCCTATAGGTGATGCCAACCCTCAAAGACCTCCTCCCCCGCCAGGCCCAACTAGCAGTGCCCTTTGTGCTACTCCCAATGGACCTACAGGCAGGACTCAGGGGGCTCATAACCCAGGTTAGTACCTTCACCGACTCCAAAACAAATACTAGGGTGAGTGACTTTAGTTGCACATATCATAGTGCCCAGTTGAACAGAAACATGCTGCCTAGCTGTGTGCACTGTGTTAGTTTGAGGATCAAGCTAAAAATCTAACTTGTTTTTCATGGTCTGCCCATAGGCGACTACAATCCAAGTACCATAACAGGCCGTGCTACTGCAGGTGTTTTTTTCAACTTAACTTGCACACAGCAACCAGTTAGTTGCACAAAAATGTACTGTGTGGTTGCACAGAACATCAGTGTTGGTTGCACAATAACAAAAATACTAAACTTTTTATATGATTATTACACAGGTGATCGTGACGGTCCTACTGCCCCGTTGGAGGCTGCATCCCTTGCACAAGCTTCTGATGATTTTGTGCCCAGGGATCCTCCAAGGTCTACTACAAAGGGTAGGGCAAAGAGTCGACGGTACAAATCGGCGCTGGAGCTACACCCAAAGAAGAAAAACAAATGCAGCCAGTGCCAATCTACAGAGCACACTGCTGGTGTGTGTCCACAGAGGCTCCTATGATTCTGTTTCCTCATTTGTAACTTTGGAACAAAGAAGGAAAAATAATGATGTCTTTTTTAGCAATGTTGGGACCAAGTGGACACATTCAGCATCTATGATTCCTCTTTATCTAATTTATGCTGCTTGAATTAGTTCATGCACTGTGTAAAAAAAGTTGCTATTTGTGCCTTTGTTGGCAACTGGTTAAATATTTAGTTGTTGAACAATTGTATATACAGTGCTCCTAATGTATCAACAAAAGTGATGATATTGAGTTGCAAAACGCAATTACTAGCAGTGTGCAACTACAAAATCTACTTAATAAAATTGTACAAACCAGAAACTTCCTCCATGGAGCCGAAAAAAAAGTACTGACCTACTCCTTGTCGTATCTCAGCAACTTCCTCCATGGGGCGGTGTTGTGCACGCTGGTGACCCAATCATACGTCAGCTTCTTCCTGATGTTGAGTACTTCCTTGGGGTCGTAGTTGGGCAGTTGGCTACCATTCCACTCGGTGGCGTTAAGCAGTGCGAACAACCCACACTCATTACTGCAAACAATGGGCAAAAAAAATTGTCACATAAAATTAAAACCAAAAAAAGGTAATGCACTCTGTGCAACTACTTATGTCCTACTGTGCAACTGCTTGTGTTCTACTGCAACTCATTATGTGCCACTTTGCAACTACTTACGCGCCACTCTGCAACTAGCTAGATAATCCATTAGAAACTCATAAAAATGATAATACAGATTGAAGACTAGTACTGTGTCTTAAAAATACTAAAGATTGCACATGTAGAAAAATTTAAAAACTACAAAATGATTGTATTTGATTGAGAAGGAATGAAATGCTTATTGTCTTACTTGCCAAGCTGCTTCGGTACGTCAATGTCAATAATATGGAAGTGCTCGATGCTGAACTTTGGGTAATGCTTCCTCCATAGCTGGCGTACTGCCCCCGCAATGGTAGAGGCGTTGTTCATCAGCTCAATGTTGTCCAGCGTCCTGCTTGAATCAAGAACTTCGAAGCGTCCGTCCCTCAAGTTGACACTGAAGACCCAATAATGCCTCCCTCCGTCCTTATCGGTTACATCTGCGCACTCGAGCACTGGCAGCATGACCTGCAAGCGTGAACGATTTCAGACACAAAATACAAGATGTAGCTAAGAAAAACAGTAAAAGACTTGGTCAAGTTAAAAACCGGTTGCAACAAGTATCTGCCAACTAACAGATGTGTCATGTGCAACTGGACATGCTGTGGGTGCCAACTAAAAAAAGATTGATGATGTGGGCACAACACTCACTAAGTCTTTCTTGTCGAGACGGTTCTTGTAATCAAACATCTTGTTCATCTCATTCACATTGTGGATCCCTTGCTGTAATTTTATCTGCAGAGATTATAAAACATGGCTCAAAACTCCTTAGTAGGTGAAAGGCCTCCCTCAAATGGTCAACGAAAAGTGCTACAGAACAAAGATGAGGGTAAAAAGAAGGTTTTGGAAAAACTTACAGAAAACCTCAGTGGCATAACAACCTTCTTTGACCCTTCTGGTAAGTTATCCATGATGTGCAAGATTCCAGTCTCAATAACAATTTTTGACAACCATTGAACCGGCTTCATCGAATCAACTAACTCCTTTAAAGAAATGTAGAAAGCACCATACCTAATTATCTCAGGGCTGATTTTTTTTGAAAGCAATAAAAAGATAAGTTAGCTCGAAGGGTCACAGCAGCAAAAAAATGTGCATGAAAATGAAAAAAGAACAGTGTGCAACTAAAAGCCCTGTTCTGTGCAACATACTATGCTTTCTGTGCAACTAAGTGGCTGGTGCTATGCAACTGAAAAACATATGTATGTAGGCTGTGGGGAGTTAGTTTACCTGGTAGCTCCATCATTTGCTCCTTTGTGATGCCTGACCCAATACAAGAGGGCAGCGTAAAGCTTGTTCACTACCTCATTGGTGTTGAAAGTCTTGTTCTTGTTGTAGTCAATGAATGGAGACCTTTGAGATGCTGCGGGCCTTCTTACCCTCCTCTGTCTTCGTGCAAGAGGTGGCCCCGAAGAACTGCTCGTGCCAAGTTCTGGTTCTGCGCATATCGGGGTGTGGCAATTCTCTGGTGAACCAACATCTAGTTCTTGAGCTATTGCCTTGCCAACATCAGCAGCATCACATCCTTCATTCACAGCTGCTGGGTCTAACTCACACTCATCGATGCTAATCACACCGGCTTCCGCTGTATCTACTGCTGGAGCATCACCATCTATGCCGAGGTCAAAAGATGGTGCATCGCAGAACCCGTCACCATGATAAGAGTTTGATCTTCGTAAGGGTTCAAGGACCAGGGCATCTCCTTGCGGCACAAACATGGGTGCATCATTCGCTGACTTGGTTCGCAATAGTGTTGTAGTTGGCGGCCTTGGAGGCTTGCACCTACTTATAATGTCGAACACCTCCTCTTGTGTTAATGGTTGCTGAAAGACAACTCTTGGGGACGGCACTTTGATAGTTGGATCACCTCCTTTTGTGTTTGGCATTGAAGCATCTCTATCAGTAGGCACCTTGGGACTTGCAGTTGCAGTGGTGCCTTCCTGACCAGCTGTGGTGGTTTTGACTGTGACCATACTGCTAACTGACACATCAGTTGGCACACTGGTATCTGTAATTGGCATCTTTCCAGTCTGAGTTGGCAGCAACCTGGCAGAACTTGGCACCCCTGCATCAATGGCTGCGGCTTGCAGCTCTCCCTCGTCTCTGAACCCCAAATCTTTTGTGGCCTGTTCCCCCTTTGCGCCCCTGGCAAACTTGACAATCTTCTGCTTAGGTGGTTTTGGTGGGACTGTTGAAAGGGGAGTCTTCCCCTTGATCTGTTGAACTTCTCTGACATTGGTTGGCTCTCTGCTCACTACTGTTGGCATATCAGTTTGAAGCACAACTTCCTTGACCATATTTACTTCAGCAACTTCACTCACCATCTTCTCCTTGGTTTGAGGCAACTGCAGATTCTTCTTCATTGAAACTGCTTTACACTTCTGGACCACGTGAGGGTTTGCCGTGGATGCTGCCTTGCTCTTGCTGGAGCTTAGGTCTGGGAGCAGCTTTAAATATTCCTTGTATTTTTCCTTTGAATGAACCCAGTCAAGACCCTTTCCTGCTTCCTCCATGTCAATTTGATTCTTTTTAGCTTCAGTTGATAAGAACAGGCTCTTGTCAATGGCAAAGTTGATCTTCTCACACATATCTTTGTCGCTGAAATCTGGCACGGGAAAGGTGGTTGGCAAAGTTGGCTTCAAGTTGCAGAGCTTGAACATATCAATGCTTCCCTGAGACTCTGCTTCGTCATTTTTCTTTGACTTTGGCAAATCCTTGTCTTTCCAGCAAGTCTTGTCAATCAACAACTGTAGTGTGCTCCTGCTACTCAATGAATTGCTGCTGCTCGCAGGGGTGGCGTGAGTGCTAGTCCTCCTGGATGTGTTGCCACCTGTACCACCAGAACCAGGAGCGTTGTCATCATCATCGTCATCGCTGCTGTCGCTGCCTCCATTGGATCTCCCTTTATCATCACCATAATCATCCTCGTCTTCTTCATCCTCGTCTTCTTCCCTCTCATTGCCATCAGCTGCTGCGCCTTTGTCTTCTCCCCTCTCACTGCCATCAACTGCTGCCCCTTTGTCCCCGTCCCCCTCTCTGGCCTCACCTTCTTCTTCCTCCTCCTCTGCATCACTATCTTCTTCCTTGTTCTCCTCCTCTCCTTTGTCCTCTTCTTGTTTGTCCTCCTCCTCCTCCTCCTCCTCCTCTTCCTCCTCATCCTCCTCCTCCTCTGCATCTTCTTCATTGTCATCCTCATCCTTGTCCTCCTCCTCTGATTCATCCGCATCTGTCTCCTCATCGTCGTCAGCATCTATCGCTGCTCCCATTTCCTCATCTTCTTCTGAATCATCCTCAACAAATTCTTCTTCTTCTTGTATAGTTGACCGCCGTCTCTTTCTTTTTGGAGCACGGCGTGATGCCCCAGTTTGCATTGATGGCTGCTGTACATAAGGATCAATATCTGGTTCCTCGTCATCAATCTTGGCAACTTCTTTAATGAAGGTGCCAACCTGTTCAGTTACAGCCTTGCATAGCTCATTGACCACTTTCGCAATTTTTGCCTTTTTCTGCATCAACACAAAAAAGATTCAGTACTGATTCAGTTAGAAAAAATAATAAAAAGTAAAAATGTCTGTAACTGACCATGATGTGATAAGCAAAAACGACTAATACACACTTTCTGGCCAACTAAAAACATGATTCTAGCCAACTACACATGCACTGTGGCACAAAGTAAAAACCATGCATTTCTGCCAAAAGTTGATGACAATGGTTGTAAATGAACACTTTGACTATCCAAAAGAACACGTGCAACTACAAAACCTTATATGTGCAACTGAACATACATCACAGCCAACTAAATTCTGAATTTTCGCAACTACAAAAGTTATACATGTCCAACTGAACATACATCCCAGCCAATAGAAAAAATATTGGTAAGTGATACAAGTTTATGTATGCAAAACACTAACCTGCGGATTGTATGTTATTGGTAACTTGGATGCCACAAATGCTTCAGCTTGCAAAATTCCACCAAACAGTGGTGTCTGCTCCGTGCCTCTATACTCCTCTTTAAGCTGATGTAAAAAAAAGAGAAACAGAAAATAACAAGGTTATCAAAATAGATTTGTGTGTTGAATGAAACCACACATTACAACCTGTGCAACTACAAACAAGATACTGGGGTAGACAAATTCAACTATACATATATGCAACTGAACAAAGACACAAAAACTGTGCAACACACATGGCACCTAAAAAAAAGTTCCTACCAACTGATGCAAGACATCTGTGCAACAAGATTAATAAAACTGTGCAACTTAAAAAAGATGGTGTGCCAATTTAAAATAAACATGTGTGCAGATTGCCAAACTTAAAGCTATAATCTATGCAACTACATGCATTGTTGTGCCAACTGATGACAGTTTTCTGTGCAATTTCCAAAAAGAGTGACCAGACATCAAAAGAACATAGAAGGAAGACACTGTTGGAAAAAAACAAAAAAGAACTTACTTGTAATTTGCCGAACACACCAGGAGAGATAGTATCCTTCTTGATCACCTTGGCAAATAGAGTACTATCCCATGCATTCGATCGTATCGCGCAGTTGCTTACTGGGATGTCATGTACGAGCGCATCAAGGTATAGTATCTGCACCAGACCCAAACAAAAGAAAAGGCCAAGTTCAGTTATTGTTATGAGAATTTCAGCAAACTATAACTGCACAGAAAGAACAGGAACAGATGGAAAAAAGTGGTCGTTTTCACTAACCATCAAGTGATACAAGCAGCAGCAAACAGTTTGCTTCTCCTGGTCCATGTTTCGGAAAGCTTCGTTAATGTGTTCTGCTACAAAGAGGCAGATGTTTGTATTCTTTAGCATTTGATGATCTAGCACAAGTCCATAACACTTTGGGCTGAGCTTCAAGGCCGTGGTTGGTGCTAGAAAAGTACTGAAGGCAACCGCAAGCCAGGCCATAAAAAATGTGTCATCCGTTCTTCCAGCCATATGCTCAATCATCTTGAGCCATGTAGTGATCTGGGGATGAGAATTTCCAGTTATGTTGAAAGCCTGTCTGAATCTCCTAGTGGCATCCTTGTCAACTAAATATCTGACTTTTGGACCCTTGTTTGGGAGATCAAATACCCTCTGAACATTGTCAGCATCGACACGGATCCTTCCCCTTCCTAGGAAAACCATTTCAGAGGTCTGTGGCTGGTAGGACTGCACCAGGAACTTAGTGAGGTCCGCTGGAAGTGTGTCTAATAAGTTCAATAGCCCCCCGACCGACCTCGAAACTAGCTCTGATTTCTGTAGTGGAGTTAGAGAGGCGTTGAAATTTGCAAAGCGGCGCTGGTGATGCCCTTATCCTGCCTGCTTGTGATGGTCGCTCCACATCATCCCCTGGAGCCACCTCAACTCCTTCGCCGCTGCCCTGTTGATTAGAAAATGAAAGCATTACACAAACATTAAACACAAGAGAAAAAACAAGAATGAAAAAAACTAGCAATCATCATGATGTATTTGTGCAACTAATAAAGCTCATGAGGACAACTGCAAAGACTGCCAGTGTGCAACAGAATGTGCAACAATAAAACAGTAAATAAAAAAAACGAGACCTGGCAGCTACAAAAAGTTCTAGTGTATGTGCAACAATAAGAAATGATATTGCAACACAAGAAAAACAGTAACTAAAAAAAAGGTTTGTAAAGAACTATTCAAATAGCTCATAAAAACACAAAAAACCCACATACCTCAGCATCTGCTGCGGAAGATGCGACAGCTTCTCCAGCAACTGCTGCCTGCACAAAAAAATGACCACTGATGTCAACTATGAAAACATGCCAACTAGTGAACTACAAGATGCCAACTAATGCCAACTAATGCCAACTGTATTTAAATCAAAATGACTAGAGATGTCAACTACAAAAGGTTGTTATTGACAGACTAAAAACAAAAAATAGTGTTCCGAACTGCTGCATAATTTCATCACTATCTAAAAAAAAGGCGAGAAAAAACACTTATATTTGAGATTTTACTTACCCTAGAAGATGACTCAGCTCCCTTGCCAAGTGCTGCACGTCTAGTCCGCTTTACAACACGGAACTGATCAGCATCCTAAGAAAAAAACATGAGCATGGGAAAAAATAAAAAAATGTTATATGACCCAAACAAAACCAAAAAATGGACTTGTGTCATCAACATGCCACTTACCTCAACATCCTCTCTCTGCTCAACACTCTGCGCAAGTCGTGGCTGGCGATTAGCAGGACGCTTCGAGTTCCGGCGAAGAGGTTGACTTCCAGAACGCTGATTAAGCAACCAAAAGAAAACATGAAAAAAAAGACATTAGCATACATGCATAAGTTGAAAAACAACTCAAAAACAAAAGAAAAAAAGTGAATAAAAATACATCTCCTTCATTGCCACCCGCATCTCCTCCTATTATAACCATTTTTGCCCTGCGGAAGGAAATACAACAAAAAACATAGTTAGAAGATGTGGACAACCAACTACTACAATCATGCAGCCAACTGGGCAGTAAACCTTGTGTAAACTGGACATCAAATAAGCCAACTAACTTTTTTCTGCCTAATTATTACTTGCCAACTGTGACAAGTAATACCTAGACAGAAAAAAGTTAAGTAAAGGCAACAAGCTCAGTGAGATAACTTATTCTGAAAAAAGCGTCCCTAGTTGAACATGAAGGGAGACACATGAAAACAACCACATCCACAACAAAAGACTTGCACATTGAGAAAATTAAAATGGAAAATTGGCAAGCATTGGTACTAATTTGCACAAATCAAGGGGTCCTAGTTGCACAAAAGCAGGAGAATAACACATAAACCACCACAGCCACCACAACGCTGGTGGATTGGGTAGATTATATTGGAAAATTGGCAAGCATTGGTGCTAAAATTGTACAAACAAGAGTCCCTAGTTGCACACAGTAGAGGGCACAAGTGTATAACATATGAATATGCAACTAAGTAAAACCAACTAAGTAGAGCAACTGGCACAAGTGTATAACATATGAATAGCCAACTTAGTAAAAGTGATGCAGCCAACCGAGCAGGCAACTTGTGCAACTGAATACAGTATAGACAACCACCTAGTACAAAAACAGTGAGCCAACTGACCAAAACAACTGCTGCAACTTAAGAGCATATGGACAGCCAAGTACTATATGGACACAGCCAACTGAGGAGAATTTTTTGCAACTAACCACTTAAATCTCTGAACACCAACTACGAAATCAGCCAATGCATTGCACACAAAAACAGTGAGCCAACTGACCAAAACAACTGCTGCAACTACAGAGCATATGGACAGCCAAGTACTATATGGACGTAGCCAACTGAGGAGAATTTTTGTGCAACTAACCACTTAAATCTCTGAACACCAACTACGAAATCAGCCAATGCATTGCACACAACATTGCGCACATCTAATACAACTTACAGAATAACTAAAGAATCATGTGCAGGTGTAGAACATATGGACAGCCAACTAGTAAAAGTGATGTAGCCAACTGAGCAGGCAACTTGTGCAACTGAACAGTATGTAGAAACCCAACTAGCAAAAAATTGGTGCAACTGCAGAACATAGGGACAGCCAACTACTATATGAATGAAGCCAACTGGATAGAATTTTGTGCAACTGGAACACAAGTGTCTACCAACTAAAAAGTGGTCGTGATACAAGTTTCACCCTCTTAGTTGGTTAGCACAGGTAATGGTCCCTAATTTGCACAGGTACTAATTTGCACATGTAATGGTCCCTAATTACAAACAAGAGGAGAAAAACACATGACCCACGAGAACCACCAGAAGGCTGGCATATTGGCTATATTATCTCAAAAATTGTCTACTGCTGCTCCTAATTTGCACGCAAGGGGCGACAGAGTTGCACACCGCGGGGGAAAACACTCATCAAAAACACCAGATCCACCGCGAGGCTTCAATCCACAGAAGAGGCACTATCGCCGCGAACCACTCATCCTCCCCGAACCATATGCACGAGCTCACCCCCTACTGCAACTCAAAAACGACAGGATGAGCACAACCCTAACCCATCCCTGCCAATCCGGCGGTTTCCCAAATGAAGTAGTCCGCTGGAAAATGAGTTCGACCTCCCTAACCCCGACCGCGACCTCGACCTCTACCTCGACCTCCCTGACAACGACTGCGACCTCACCGGAAAACGAGCGACCTCATCGGAAAAAGGAGGACGGGCGAGTGGAGAAACAAGCAGGGACGAAGACGAGGAGCGCGCGTAGGAGCAGTACCAGAGCCGCCGCGGACGACGACCCTCGCGGCGCGCCCCGCCGTCGACCACAACCCAGCGGATTTGGAACCGCCTCCGAGCACCAACCAACGGCGAAAGCAAAGGGGGAAAGTGGAGGAATGGGCGGCGAGAGGTGGGGGTGGACGGGGTAATGGAACGAAATTCGAAACCGCCGCCCACTACGCACGACGGCTAAAACGCTGGAGAACTGCCTAATCCTCGATGACATGTGGGTCCCACGGACGATTTATCTCGCAGGCGCGGCGCAAATCGGACCAGGCGACTGGTCCACACGCGGGTCTGAGCGGTGCGGCCCCACCTCCCGACCAGGGGACACCTGGACACCGCGCGGCGTCGATCGGGACGAGATCGAGCGGCTCTCGTTCGGCCGCTCGTTCTGTCTATTTAGTGGCCGGCCGCTTTTTAGATTTCAGGTTGATTTATTTTCCATTCAATTTTTTTTGTTTGCTGGTATTTCACGATACTACAAATTGTACACGTTATGCATATATATAAATAGATTTTCTCGTACGTAGAACCGCATGTATATATATATATATATATATATATATATATATATATATATATATATATATTGGACAACCGTTTCGGACACCTAGGTGCCCAGGCTCCTTGCCTCGTAGCCGTTAGATGGTGTTCACCAGAGTTGATACACGTATTAATAGACAACTCATTATTGTGATTTTGTATGGCATTAATTGACGGATATGGTAAGCATGCATGCATGCATGACAACCATTTATTATTTAAGTTAATGGATAGGCATTAATGCATTAATCTTCCAATTTTTCAAGCATGAACGTGTACTAAGGAGTATGTGAAGAATAATAAAAAAATAGTACATGTTATTGGCCTATTAATATTTAGATCATAATTCATGGCAGAATATTTTTATTTTCACAAAGCTAGCAGTATAATTTTGTTATTATATTCCTTGAGTATTTTTCCTCAAATACATCTTCGCTAGGGATGTACTCATAAAATTCACGTCGGGGTATATATGTTTACGGGGGTATGTACACTTATGGGTTTGTACAATTTTGTACATTTACAGGGGTATATACACTTATGGGTATGTACAGTTATGTACATTTACGGGGGTATGTACACTTATGGGTATGCACAGTTATTTTACGTCTGGGTATATACATTTGTGAATATGTATACATAAATTTCACATGGGGTATGTAAATTTATGGGTATGTACACATACCGTCGAGGTATGCATTTTTTCGTAACTGCATTTTTTAAGGCGACTTGAATATGCACTTACAAATATATTGATACTCTCAAATTTGGCGTGTATCTAAATATATATATATGTTTTCGCGGGGACTTGAATATGTCACATGCATGGCTATATTTTTTGCGGGGACGTGGGTATGCACATGGATGATATGACATGCATCTTTTTTTGGAAATGAATCAATTGATAATGAGCAAATGGCATGTGACGTTTTTGGCAATCTTAATTACTTACCTTGGGTCGATGCCAAAACAACTTTTTTGGCCACTTGCCTGGAGTCACCTTGATGAACTTTGCCCATGCCCTGCCCGACGGCAAAGAAAATTAATAAAGAGGTTATTAAATAGTTCATATCAGGAAATGACGAACTAATAATTAATAGGCCGAGATATATATAGTTAATAATGATTGAAATTACCTGATGACTATCCCCTTCACGATGGTGTAGTCACTTTCTTCTTTAAGTAGTGAGTCTAGTAATTCAACTTTTCCTTCATCAACTTTAATGTCTATCAAGACCCAGTGCCAATTGCATGCGCACATGTTTGCATGTCTTAATTAAGCGGGCATGTGCATAAAATTAATCAACTACCGTAAACCGTATACACTTAATTATTAACATCTACCTAGCTAGTAAGCAAAAACAAAATTTGTAGTACAAGACAGTGTGACTCACGGGAAGTTGTAAGGAAGTAGTATATCTTCATTGCTATTGAGGCGCTTCAAGAACTGTAGCATGCTTTCCTCTACATCATCTCGACAACATTCAATCTGCCATATGTCCTCATTAATGGTATTTGGGCCAATGAACAAGGGTAAGGGGGAGAGAGAGAGAACGAGAAATGGATGGAGGTCGTTGGATCTGGCACGATCCATGGAACTTAGAGTTCGACTAATCAAAACATAGGGCCTTTGTTGAGTGTATCTTACAAAGAACTCGACATACATGTTTTTCCTTTCTTTCTTTGTTTTGGTGCTATTTTTGTAGCGGGGTGTTGCGCCCCCGCATCCCTGGGGTAGAACTCCGTTAAGGAGGGGGCCCTGACCCACACACCCTCGGAGGAAATATACCGGCAAAAAGGGCTACAAATTCACTTAGTGTAATAAAGTATGCATAGAAATCTATTTAATGACTTAAATATAGAAAACGCCCCCAGAAAATGTGAAACATATGTTGAGTGTAGAAATAGGTTCAAGGTCAACCAATGAAGCAACGATCACTTTGTCTTCAAACCTAAGTTGTTCGTTCTCAGAACCACAATTCCTCCTCGGAGATGATTCGGAGTTTGTATGCAGTGTATAATATACCACTTGCCAAAACTTCCAAATTTTTACCAAGGCACATTGATGTCATATAATGATACCATGCAGGGTTTCATGTGTTCTAAATTTTGTTTGCATTTTCTAGAATAAAAAACTATTAAACTCCATCTTCGCGGTTGAGTCTCTTGGCACCCTGATGTTTGGAATTCCTCTCCTTTTCTTGAATAAGGCCTAAATATAGACTCGTTAACACAAGTATGACTTCTCAACCCATCTTTCAAAAAGAAAATTATACACTTCCAGTTCAAATTCGGTTTATATGCGTTAAATGACTAGAAATGCATTTAATAGCTTAAATATATAGCAAACAAACTCGTAAAAATGTCAAATTTAGACACGAAACATGTGATTGTGCATGTTGAGTGTAGAGAATGTTTCATGGTCTAACGGTGAAATAACCCACACTTCACTTTCTAACCGGGTATGTTCCCTCTCAAAACAACGATTCATCCTTGGAAATGGTTTGGTTTCTTAGCGATCTGCGTTGCAAATTTTGCAAAGCATTCTCTTTTTTTATCATAGCCTCTTGGGATCATATAACTATACAATGAGAAGTTTCATTAATGTTTCTTACACTTCATTTTAATTTTTTAGAATTAGAAAACAAATAAACCTCCATGTTCAGGGTCGAGTTCTAGCACCCTGATGTTTTGTATTTCTTTACTTTTCTTAGATAAGACCTATAAAGACTCAAGAACACAAATAGGATTATTCAACCCAATTTTGTCAACCTTTTAATGCACTTATAGTTCAGTTTTGAAGCATACTTGTTAAATTCCTGAAGATGTTAATGGCTCAAATATAGCCAAAAAAGCATGAAACATGCCAAATTATGACATGAAACATGTGATGGTGTATGTTGAGTGTAAAAAAAATTAGGGCCAAAAGATGAAGTAACTAACACTTCGCCTTCAAACCTGACTCGTTTCCACTCGGAACCACTTTTCTTCCTCAAGATGTTCAAGTTTCAAAGCAGTGTACATCACAAATTTTGTGAAACCTTCTCATATTTTTAACCAGAGCCTCCAGGAATCATATAATGACAGTAAGGTTGCATGATTTTTTGGTCATCGTTTGAAATTTCTAGAATTAGAAAACCAATAAGTTCCGTGTTTGGGGTTTCGTGTTTGGGGTTGAGTCTTTGCAGTCGGCTGCATATAGACTCAAGAATACAAATAGGATTTTTCAACTCATTTAAGGTAAATTTTTCATGCAATTGCAGTTTACATTTTAATTACATCATTTAAATGCCTAGAAACACACTTAATGACTTAAATATAGCAAATGACCACCGGAAAATGACTTATTTATACAAACATGTTATGTGTATTGTGAGTGTAGAAATGTTTGAAGCTCCAAGATGAAGTAACTAACACCTTGCCTTCAAACCTAACATGTTTCTCCTGAAACCACGATATTCCTCGGAGATGCTTTGGTTTCCAAGTAGTGTATGTCACAAATTTTGTGAAACATTCTTAAACTATAACCAGCCTCTATTGATGATATCATGAAACCATGCCAGGTTTCATGCTTTTCACACTTTGTTCAATTTTTTCGAATGAGAAAATGAATAACCTCCGTTGTCGGGGTCAAGTCTTGGCACCATGATGTTTGGAGATCTTGCTTTCTTGTATAAGGCGTAAACAAGTACTCAAGAGCACAAATAATACTTTCCAGCCCATTTTGCCAAATATTTCATGCACTTGCAGTTCAAATTTTATTATATTTGTTAAATGCCGAGAAACACATTAATTTCTTAAATATAGCAAAGAATAGTTAAAACATCCCTATTTTTTCCTGCGTGGAACATATTACATTGTGTTACTGACGCCAAATTTTGGTGTACATTGGAACTATATTCCATAAGTGAAGCAATTTAAATAGAGACACACATATTATTTTCATATTTTATAAAACAATGGAAGAGGGAATCTGATTATTTCACTAAAGTCACATAGATAAGTCAAAATCTGCTTTCTTGAAATGAATGTAATCTGCCCTTTTGTAATGAGTGAAATTAGTTTGCTTGATATCTACTTTTTTTAAATGAGTGAAATCAATATTTTTAAATAAGTGAAATTAGTTTTTTTAATCTATTTGTTTGAAATGAGTGAAATTATTTTTTTGTTCAAAAATTGCTTTTTTGTAATACCTGAGATTAGTTGTTTAAATGAATTACAATGAGTAAATCCCTTTTTTGAAAAGTGAGATCAATTTTTCGAGTTCAATGAATTTTTATTAATGAGTGAATTTTTTTAAATGAGTCTTCAAAACAATCAAAATCATTGTCTTGAAATAGTGAAACTGTGTAAATGCTGTTATCTAAACTGTGGAACAATGTAATCTTTATGAAATTAGTGAAATCTATATTTCAAATAAGTAAAACCAGCTATTTGAAATGAGTGAGTCTTTTGAATTTAGTGAAATTAGTTAAAAGAAATGAATGATTTTTTTTGAATTTAGTGAAATCAGTTTTTTTAAATGAGTGATTTTTTGGGAATAAGCTAAACCAGTTTTGCAAATAAGTGAAATTGAAATATGATAAAAAAATAAATACAAACTAGGCAAAACGTATCTAACATTGGTATTGTTCTAAAAGTCTTATCACCCTAACTCAAATATATAAAAAGTTTGAAAAACAATTATTTGGTTCAAAAGTTATGAGCAATTCAAAATGTCGCAACCAAAATAAAATGCAAGTCTTTTGTTTGGAGAGTCTTGTGTGCATGCAGCCACCAGCCCACCAGCCGCCCCTCCACTCTACCTTTTTCCCTGACAACTATCTGACAAAAAATGTGCATGTATACCTATCTTTTGTGAAATGTCCAAAGACCATATATTAAATATCACAGGTCCTTACAAACACACGAAACAGAAACATAAAATTGCATTCACAATCTTGGGGTGCCGAAGTCGCCTTCCTCCTGCAGCCACAGGCGGCATGCCGTGAGCATAACTCGATGCCGCCTCTGGATCTCCGCCTTGGCGGAGAAATTTTTTTTAAAACCCATGAGCTTGTATAAGCAGCAGCCGGGAAGTAGTCGATACAGACCAGAAAACACCGGCGACCGCGATCTGCGAACCAAATTACCGTCCTGGAGGAGAAAAAGCCCATAAAGGCATGTAGAAACATCAAATACCATGAAATCCTGTCGAATCCAGACGGATCCACCAGAAACATAAACCAACCGGATCCATGAAGACCCGTGAGAGACACGTACTGTAGGTATACCTCGAGCAAAACGTTTCAGATCTTTATACCCAGACATGCATTGCCATTTCTGAACATCTATGAACCGCGCCCGCTTTTTCCATCGACACCGGCAAAAGCAAGTCGATGGATCACTCGATCACCACCAGAGGGATCACGGCAGATGCCCGATCGTGCTAGTATCTCAGTAGCTGATGTTACGATCAGATCAACCTAGCTAGCCGCTAGCCAGGGAACGAGAGATGATGTTCGTCACCCCGCCGCGCGCGTGAAGGAAGCAAATGTGATTTGATTTGAGACGACGTACACCGGAGAGCTAACCTTGATGGCGGATTTGACCGGGGCTAGCTGTTGGGGATTTATCATTTATGTCATCGCTACGGAGGCATCAGCAGAGCCCAACTGGGAATCAAAATCGCTTTTTAGCAGCAGCTCAGCTCAGTGCGCATAAATTCTGAACAGTGCCGTTGCCCGGATATGTTTGGCAGGAGGAAATTAAAACAACGGAAATGACGAACTAATAATTAATAGGCCGAGATATATATAGTTAATAATGATTGAAATTACCTGTTGACTATCCCCTTCATGATGGTGTAGTCACTTTCTTCTGTAAGTAGTGAGTCTAGTAATTCAACTTTTCCTTCGTCAACTTTAATGTCTATCAAGACCCAGTGCCAACTGCATGCGCACATGTTTGCATGTCTTAATTAAGCGGGCATGTGCATAAAATTAATCAACTACCGTAAATCGTATACACTTAATTATTAACATCTAGCTAGCTAGTAAGCAAAAACAGAATTTGTAGTACAAGACAGTGTGACTCACGGGAAGTTGTAAGGAAGTAGTATATCTTCATTGCTATTGAGGCGCTTCAAGAACTGTAGCATGCTTTCCTCTACATCATCTCGACAACATTCACTCTACCATATGTCCTCATTAATGGTATTTGGGTCAATGAACAACGGTAAGGGGGAGAGAGAGAGAACGAGAAATGGATGGAGGTCGTTGGATCTGGCACGATCCATGGGACTTAGAGTTCGACTAATCAAAACATAGGGCCTTTGTTGAGTGTATCTTACAAGGAACTCGACATACATGTTTTTCCTTTCTTTCTTTGTTTTGGTGCTATTTTTGTAGCGGGTGTTGCGCCCCCGCATCCCTGGGGTAGAACTCCGTTAAGGAGGGGCCCTGACCCCCACACCCTCGGAGGAAAAATACCGGCAAAAAGGGCTACAAATTCACTTAGTGTAATAAAGTATGCATAGAAATCTATTTAATGACTTAAATATAGAAAACGCCCCCAGAAAATGTGAAACATATGTTGAGTGTAGAAATAGGTTCAAGGTCAACCAATGAAGCAACGATCACTTTGTCTTCAAACCTAAGTTGTTCGTTCTCAGAACCACAATTCCTCCTCGGAGATGATTCGGAGTTTGTATGCAGTGTATAATATACCACTTGCCAAAACTTCCAAATTTTTACCAAGGCACATTGATGTCATATAATGATACCATGCAGGGTTTCATGTGTTCTAAATTTTGTTTGCATTTTCAAGAATAAAAAACTATTAAACTCCATCTTCGCGGTTGAGTCTCTTGGCACCCTGATGTTTGGAATTCCTCTCCTTTTCTTGAATAAGGCCTAAATATAGACTCGTTAACACAAGTATGACTTCTCAACCCATCTCTCAAAAAGAAAATCATACACTTCCAGTTCAAATTCGGTTTATATGCGTTAAATGACTAGAAATGCATTTAATAGCTTAAATATATAGCAAACAAACTCGTAAAAATGTCAAATTTAGACACGAAACATGTGATTGTGCATGTTGAGTGTAGAGAATGTTTCATGGTCTAACGGTGAAATAACCCACACTTCACTTTCTAACCGGGTATGTTCCCTCTCAAAACAACGATTCATCCTTGGAAATGGTTTGGTTTCTTAGCGATCTGCGTTGCAAATTTTGCAAAGCATTCTCTTTTTTTATCATAGCCTCTTGGGATCATATAACTATACAATGAGAAGTTTCATTAATGTTTCTTACACTTCATTTTAATTTTTTAGAATTAGAAAACAAATAAACCTCCATGTTCAGGGTCGAGTTCTAGCACCCTGATGTTTTGTATTTCTTTACTTTTCTTAGATAAGACCTATAAAGACTCAAGAACACAAATAGGATTATTCAACCCAATTTTGTCAACCTTTTAATGCACTTATAGTTCAGTTTTGAAGCATACTTGTTAAATTCCTGAAGATATTAATGGCTCAAATATAGCCAAAAAAGCATGAAACATGCCAAATTATGACATGAAACATGTGATGGTGTATGTTGAGTGTAAAAAAAATTAGGGCCAAAAGATGAAGTAACTAACACTTCGCCTTCAAACCTGACTCGTTTCCACTCGGAACCACTTTTCTTCCTCAAGATGTTCAAGTTTCAAAGCAGTGTACATCACAAATTTTGTGAAACCTTCTCATATTTTTAACTAGAGCCTCCAGGAATCATATAATGACAGTAAGGTTGCATGATTTTTTGGTCATCGTTTGAAATTTCTAGAATTAGAAAACCAATAAGTTCCGTGTTTGGGGTTTCGTGTTTGGGGTTGAGTCTTTGCAGTTGGCTGCGTATAGACTCAAGAATACAAATAGGATTTTTCAACTCATTTAAGGTAAATTTTTCATGCAATTGAAGTTTACATTTTAATTATATCAGTTAAATGCCTAGAAACACACTTAATGACTTAAATATAGAAAACGATCACCGGAAAATGACTTATTTATACAAACATGTTATGTGTATTGTGAGTGTAGAAGATGTTTGAAGCTCCAAGATGAAGTAACTAACACCTTGCCTTCAAACCTAACATGTTTCTCCTGAAACCACGATATTCCTCGGAGATGCTTTGGTTTCCAAGTAGTGTATGTCACAAATTTTGTGAAACATTCTTAATCTATAACCAGCCTCTATTGATGATATAATGAAACCATGCCAGGTTTCATGCTTTTCACACTTTGTTCAATTTTTTCGAATGAGAAAATGAATAACCTCCGTTGTCGGGGTGAAGTCTTGGCACCATGATGTTTGGAGATCTTGCTTTCTTGTATAAGGCGTAAACAAGTACTCAAGAGCACAAATAATACTTTCCAGCCCATTTTGCCAAATATTTCATGCACTTGCAGTTCAAATTTTATTATATTTGTTAAATGCCGAGAAACACATTAATTTCTTAAATATAGCAAAGAATAGTTAAAACATCCCTATTTTTTCCTGCGTGGAACATATTACATTGTGTTACTGACGCCAAATTTTGGTGTACATTGGAAATATATTCCATAAGTGAAGCAATTTAAATAGAGACACACATATTATTTTCATATTTTATAAAACAATGGAAGAGGGAATCTGATTATTTCACTAAAGTCACACAGATAAGTCAAAATCTGCTTTCTTGAAATGAATGTAATCTGCCCTTTTGTAATGAGTGAAATTAGTTTGCTTGATATCTACTTTTTTGAAATGAGTGAAACCAATATTTTTAAATAAGTGAAATTAGTTTTTTTTAATCTATTTGTTTGAAATGAGTGAAATTAGTTTTTTGTTCAAAAATTGCTTTTTTGTAATACCTGAGATTAGTTGTTTAAATGAATTACAATGAGTAAATCCCTTTTTTGAAAAGTGAGATCAATTTTTCGAGTTCAATGAATTTTTATTAATGAGTGAATTTTTTTTAAATGAGTCTTCAAAACAATCAAAATCATTGTCTTGAAATAGTGAAACTGTGTAAATGATGTTATCTAAACTGTGGAACAATGTAATCTTTATGAAATTAGTGAAATATATATTTCAAATAAGTGAAATCAGCTATTTGAAATGAGTGAGTCTTTTGAATTTAGTGAAATTAGTTAAACGAAATGAATGATTTTTTTTGAATTTAGTGAAATCAGTTTTTTTAAATGAGTGATTTTTTGGGAATAAGCTAAACCAGTTTTGCAAATAAGTGAAATTGAAATATGATAAAAAAATAAATACAAACTAGGCAAAACGTATCTAACATTGGTATTGTTCTAAAAGTCTTATCACCCTAACTCAAATATATAAAAAGTTTGAAAAACAATTATTTGGTTCAAAAGTTATGAGCAATTCAAAATGTCGCAACCAAAATAAAATGCAAGTCTTTTGTTTGGAGAGTCTTGTGTGCATGCAGCCACCAGCCCACCAGCCGCCCCTCCACTCTACCTTTTTCCCTGACAGCTATCTGACAAAAAATGTGCATGTATACCTATCTTTTGTGAAATGTCCAAAGACCATATATTAAATATCACAGGTCCTTACAAACACACGAAACAGAAACATAAAATTGCATTCACAATCTAGGGGTGCCGAAGTCGCCTTCCTCCTGCAGCCACAGGCGACATGCCGCGAGCATAACTCGATGCCGCCTCTGGATCTCCGCCTTGGCGGAGCAATTTTTTTTAAAACCCATGAGCTTGTATAAGCAGCAGCCGGGAAGTAGTCGATACAGACCAGAAAACACCGGCGACCGCGATCTGCGAACCAAATTACCGTCCTGGAGGAGAAAAAGCCCATAAAGGCATGTAGAAACATCAAATACCATGAAATCCTGTCGAATCCAGACGGATCCACCAGAAACATAAACCAACCGGATCCATGAAGACCCGTGAGAGACACGTACTGTAGGTATACCTCGAGCAAAACGTTTCAGATCTTTATACCCAGACATGCATTGCCATTTCTGAAGGTCTATGAATCGCGCCCGCTTTTTCCATCGACACCGGCAAAAGCAAGTCGATGGATTGCTCGATCACCACCAGAGGGATCACGGCAGATGCCCGATCGTGCTAGTATCTCAGTAGCTGATGTTACGATCAGATCAACCTAGCTAGCCGCTAGCCAGGGAACGAGAGATGATGTTCGTCACCCCGCCGCGCGCGTGAAGGAAGCAAATGTGATTTGATTTGAGACGACGTACAGCGGAGAGCTAACCTTGATGGCGGATTTGACCGGGGCTAGCTGTTGGGGATTTATCATTTATGTCATCGCTACGCACGCATCAGCAGAGCCCAACTAGGAATCAAAATCGCTTTTTAGCAGCAGCTCAGCTCAGTGCGCATAAATTCTGAACAGTGCCGTTGCCCGGATATGTTTGGCAGGAGGAAATTAAGACAGCGGAAATGGCAACGAACCAAGTTAGGGGCAAATCAAGCCAGACCATAGCAAATGTTAGGTAGATTTTCAAGTACGATTTGACCTCCAATTGAAGGTTATTATAGATCTCCAACCACGTGTGCCTGAAAATACATATGTACGGCCTGTGATGGAACACAGTGGATGAGGACTTATTATCAACACAAATCTCCAAATTTGCCATCGATCAACATCAAGTATCGATAGCTGTTGTCACGAAAGAGATGAGGGGGTGACTGGTCAGATCAGCAAGCCCCAGATGCATCTAATGTATGCACAATTTGGAGTCCCCGTCGCGTATCAGCTTCGAATAACGTTGCTCTCCGCCAAACAGTGCTTGTCATCAACTGTCCGATGCCGACATAATTTGATTGCGGCGCACATTATTTCATCACGCACCACCGTATCCACACACACAGAGAAAAAAGTAAGCAAAACTCTAGATGGGGCAGCTCTAGATATACAGAATCAGGTGGATGCAATGTGCGTGAGACTGTAGCTCTGCACCCGGTGCAAACGACGAGTGTTGCTGCTTACACTCAGGGACTATTTGGTTTCTAGCCATACGTTATCACACTTTGCCACGTCTTATCTTAAGCAAGTTTGATCAAATTAGATCAAAATGTTGCTAAGTTTTTGAGCAACTTAAGTTAGGCAAGTGTAGCTAAAATAATGTGATAATGTGTGACATGATAGTCACTATCCAAATAGTCCCTTACACACTTGCAAGCATATGTACGTCTGCTGCATGCATGGCGATGGAGTAAAATAAGCAGACGAGGACTCGTCTTTGACGACGGACGGATCTGCCTTCTCTCTCTCTCTCTCACTCACTTTCTCTGAACCCCGTGCTCTCCGGCCTGAATACTCGTGCGCTAATCAACTTCATTTCTCTCTTATTTCCCCTGCCGATGGATCGACTGATTGATCGTTAAAAGAATGGGATCACTTTTGACAGGCAAACGTGCCTCGTATCAAGGGTTTCTATGGCCATGTGATCGGTCAGTGCACGCAGGCATCAGGGCGGGCGAGTCGCCGGCGGCCGAGTGGGCAGGTAGGCCCTCCGTGCCACCCGCCGCCCCGACATGGCCGTCTAGAGTCTCGCCGAAGGTTTGACGAGGTCGCCCCGGCTGACTTGCTGCTGTTCGCCCTATCGGCTATCGCCATTGCTCACCTCTATCCGTTCCAACAAGTCCGGGTTGTTGTTGACCGATGGATGGCTGAAGTACAGTAGTACTTGGAATACTGAAGCTCTGCGGAAACAGAACAATTGACCGGCCGGCTGGACAGCTGCCGGCGGCCGGTCGTGAGAGAGGCATGCATGCACAAGCAACGCCGAGCCACGATGCAGGCACGGGCATCGTCCGTCGTCCGTCCCCATCACACGCGCGCGTTTGGTGGATCTCGGACGCCACGCGTACGTTGTAGCGCCCGGCCGGCCAGGTTTGACTTGACCCACCACGACTCACGGTCGCGTTTTGGTTCAGGTAGCCCTACTACTAGTACAGCGGAAGGAGGAACGAAGGGAGGAAACCTCTTCGGCCGGTAAAAACCTCGTGGTATGTCGACCGAACACATCTTACATATAAATCCTCTGCGTCGATCAGCAGCAAAGCTGCTTTATACAGCAGTGATCGGCATGCAGAGTAAAGAGGGAGCGACAGATGAAACAAACGACGGGCGTAATTGAAGCCCGGCGGCAACGACTGCTCACGCATCGGCCACCGCCCACCGGTCGATCAGAGATCGATCAGAGCATACGACCTCTCGGACTCGTATCGGACATCCATTGGCCTGCACATCCATATATGTCGCCGCAGCTAGCCAGGCAGCGTCTGGAGGCCTCGTTCAGTCCTAGGTAGCCCCTCTCTTCCAAAATAAGTGTCTCAAGCTACTATAGTTAATACAAAGTCGAGACATTTATTTTGAAACGGAGGGAGTATTATTTTCCTTTCAAAATAAGTGTCTCAAGCTACTATAGTTAGTACAAAGTCGAGACACTTATTTTGGGACGGAGGGAGTAGTACTTAAGCATGGGAATAGTTTGTAATCCAAACCAAACCCAGTCAACCCTATACATGTGCAAGTCCACCAATCAAACCAAACTGCTATAATCCAAACCAAACCAAATTGTTTGTGTTTTCAAGCCAAACCAATCCAATCCCTTCCCTTTTTTTTTCGAACCGGGCTAACCCCCTTTCCATTACTTAGAACGGAAATACAATAGTCTGGAAAACAGAAAGACCCTAAGAACAGGGAGAAGGGGAGAGCGAGTTCGACGCACTACCAGGAAACCCACCGCACTCGCCCGCCATCGAAAACGAGTGCTATGGGGCGAAAACCTGGTAGCACCATACAACTAGTCCTATTACAGCAGGCATCCAAAAGAGCCACAAGTTTTTGAGACGAATACAACCCAGGAAAGTTTTAAACGCCGCATATTGGCATCACACGACGAACATGACAAAGAGGTAGCAGAACATGTCGCTTGGGAGGTAATCATCCTGAATCTCCAATCTTGACAGTCGCATCACAGGTCCTCATCAGCATCAGGGTCCCGTTGCGAATCATCTCCGCCCCTGCACGAAGTAGCTTGGTGTCGCCCACGCCTTGAAGACCTTCCCAATATAGTAGAAAAGAAACCATCGTAAAAACAATCTCGAAAGGGGTTTTGATCATTCTTCTCTCAAAAGTAGCACTGTTGCGCGCCAACCAGATAGACCAAGTGACCGCACCCAAGGCCACAGTATAGAAGGATTCGTAACCAGGCAGAAAAGAGTAGCACCACACAAAGAACTGCCATTTGTTTCTAGGACAAAGGTCAGTCCCGAGGGTCACTCCAATAGATCGCCACACAACCCTGGCAACGGGGCAATCAAAGAACAGATGCTGGGAGGTTTCGATCTGCTGGCAGAAGGAACACACAGGGTTCCCCAGCCACTTGCGCTGCCGCATCACTTGCCTTGTCAAGATAGCATCTTGTGAAAGTTGCCAGAGGAAAATCTGGATTTTAAGCGGAATCTTAGCTTTCCAGATGCACTTAAAGTTGCATCCACTGAGGGGTTTTTCCAGCCACTTATACATAGACTTAGTGGTGTACTTGCCCGATTTGTTCAGTCCCCAGTACACAGAGTCAGGGGCGTCTGACAGACGCATGCCATGGACCTGATCGCGGAGATCTGCCCATTGCTTCATGAGATCTGAGTCCAGTCTTCTACGAAAGAAGCTGGAACAAACTACAGACCCCATTTTATCTAGAGTACAATTCTGGTCGACACAAATGTCAAACGGGCGAGGAAATTGTTCCTGAAATGGGGTCAACCCATTGATAGAATCTTTCCAAAGCCTGGTCAGATTACCGGATCCCACATGTATTTTTCGGCCTATCATATGTAGGTTCTTAATACTCAGCAGGTTTTTCCAGCAGGGTGAATCAGAGAAACGAGGACTCACAGTCGCAATAGTTTGATCACACAGGTATCTAGCCCTGACAATATCTTGCCAGATCCCATTCTGGGTGTCTAGTTTCCACCACCACTTGAGCATAAGACTGATATTTTGTTTGCGTAAATCTTTAACTCCGAGTCCGCCCTTATCTTTAGATCTACAGACTCTACTCCACCTAACAAGGTGGTATCTATGTTTCTTTTGGCACCCTTGCCAGAAGAATCTCCTCCTATGCTTGTCCAATTTCTCCATGAAGGTTTTGTTCATTAGCCACATAGACATGTGGTAAAGCGACAGTTGTGTGACTACTGAGTCTAACAAGGTGTGCGTCCCGCCCATGGAGGTAGCATTACCAACCCATGCATCAAATCTGAGAAGATATTTGTCGACAATGAACTCCCAGTCAGAATTCCTGAGAGCAGTAAAACTAACTGGCATACCTAAGTATTTAAGGGGAAACTGGCCTATGTCACAATTGAAGAGATCAGCATAGGCATTGGTGATCTGAGCATCCCCACCCACCGTTAGGATCTCACTTTTATGAAAATTAACTTTGATACCAGACATCATCTCAAAGATGTATAACAGGAGTTTAAGGTTGGTAGCTTTTTCTATATCATCCTCCAGACATATGATCGTGTCATCAGCATATTGCAGCACCGCAACCCCATGAGGAATTAAGTCCGAAGCCAGCCCAACTATGAGATTGTTTTTCTGGGCACTCTTAATCATCTTGGTTAGGCATTCCACAACCAAGTTGAATAGGGAGTAGGGGTCCCCCTGCCGCACCCCTTTGGCACTTTGAAAATAAGGTCCGACACAATTGTTTAACTTGATGCTAACCGTGCCATTATGAAGGATTTGTTTTACCCAGCCACACCATTTAGGATCAAAACCTCGGAGTTCATGACACTCCAACAGGAAGTCCCAATTGACTTTGTCGTATGCTTTTTCAAAGTCGAGCTTAAGAATCACCCCAACTCTCTTCTTAACATGAGTATAATTCAGAAGTTCATGGAGGGCCAGCACCCCATCCATTATACTTCTGCCTTTAACAAAGGCATTCAGGGTGGGACTGATAAGAATGTTAGCATACTTAGCCACTCTTCTATCCATAACTTTGGTGATCAACTTGTAGGGGCAACAGAGAAGGCAAATCGGGTGAAATTGTTGGATGCGGTCAGCCCCCGAGACTTCAGGAAGTAATGTAATGATGCCATAATTAAGACGTTGGACATCAAGGATACCCTCATAAAAACTATCAAACAACCGCATGATGTCATTTTTGACAATATCCCAGCAACACTGATAAAATTCAGCAGGAATGTTATCAGGCCCTAGGGCTTTGTTGATATCCATGTCAAACAGAGCATCTTTGACCTCACGTTCAGAGAATTCCCTAACCAGATCTGCATTATTTTCAGCCGAAAGTTTCTCATTATCCTCCCAGATATCAGGGTCCATGTGAAAGAGATTTCTAGGGGTCGGGCCAAAGAGTTCTTTATAGAATCTAGTGGCCTCTCCATATTTAAGAGCATGGATAGTATTTTTTTCGTTTGCGGCCATTAGCTATTTTATGAAAGTAGTCCGTATTGCGGTCTCCCCTGAGAAGCCATCGTTCATGCGATTGCTGCAGCCAATAGATCTCTTCAGCAACTAGCAGCTCATGAAGCTCAAAGCACACATCGAGTTTTCTACAATATAACTCCGGCAGTAGGGGGCTCTCCTCCTCTGCCTCTTCTAGTAATTCGAGCTCGAGGCGTAGTTCCTCTTTACGTTTTTTGGCATTACCAAACTTATCCGAGCCCCACCCCTTGAAATAAGACTTAAATCTTTTAAGCTTGAGATTCAGAATATCAATGGGGTCCGAGGCAGCAACCTTTCTGTTCCAGATATTAGCCACTAGGTTGAAAAACCTATCATCTTTGAGCCACGAGAGATCAAAACGAAACTCCCAAGCTTTGGTGGGTGTTCTTTTCTCCCGTTGAGTGTATATCAAGAGAGGATTGTGGTCAGGTAATTCTCTAGCCAGTTTTCTCATGGAGACCAAGGGGAACATTTTCTCCCAAGAGTCAGACATGAGCACCCTATCCAGTCTCTCGAGTGTGGGGTGGGATTGGTTGTTGGACCAAGTATACTTACCCCCACTCATATAAATTTCCCTAAGGCCCAGGGTATTGATGATAGAGTTGAAAAGGTCAGTTGATTTGGATTTATTCAACTTTTTATTCTTCTCACCAGTGTGTCTCAGAATGTTAAAGTCGCCCCCAACAATATAAGGAATATCAGTATTATGGCAAAAGGAAGCCAGCTCCATCAGGAAATCCTCCCTATGCTCCTCATGAGCAGATCCATAGACCACCAGAAGGCTCCAAATCTTCTTGATTCTAAGGTCTTTAACATTTAATTGTAACACATAACTCCCTTTTATGCATTTCAGCAACTCCAGGTTGCTGCTGCGAATACCACACAGAATGCCCCCAGATTTACCAATAGCAGGGATCCATTCCCAATGAAAAGAACTAAAAGGATCGAGCCTTCTAAGAAGTTTGGGGGAGAAATCTTTTTCAAGGTTTCATGTAATCCTATAAAGTCAACGGAATGGTCACTAATGAGGCAGGTGGCCATCCCCTTCTAGCCCACCCCTCTGCAGTTCCAAATGAGACCACTCATTTGGAACGGCAGTTTGTTTTCTGGCTCTGGTGACCCTACCAGGAAGCAAGGTAGAGTCACCTGGAATACCAGCAAAATCATTTTTCTTCTTTTGACTCCTAGTCACAGGCCTAGGTAGTCGAACCTCCACTTTTTTTCTTATTTTTCTTAGCGGATCTGGATTTCACTAATTTATCATTAACCACCTCATCCTCATCCAGCCAGGCTAGATTTAGGGGGGAATTTTTACCCAGCCCATTAGTAATATACATCTCCTCACTACCTAAATTCTCATGAATATTAGCTTTCTTATCAACCAAATTGGCTCTAACTACTTCCAATTCTCTCAGAATGTCAACACAAGCAAAGTCATTATTAGGGATCAAAACACCCATTTTAGAAGCTCGACTAATAATTACAAAATTAGCAAGAACAGCAAAGGCATTTTTGTCATTGAGGTTGGATTTACCTTTCATATCTCTGGCATCGATCATATTCGCTGCTCTGGCTTCCATGTTCATGTGCTGGAGATGAGTGTTGCGCTGACTGAACCGAAGATGCAACTCAGGTGCAAGAGGAGGAGTAGGAATGATCTCCTCGCAGTCAGGGTGAGGGAGTTGTACCGTGTAGTCCATGGAAACTTTCAGGTCTGGTTCAGCATCTCCCACCACCTCGGAAATCCGAGATAAGTTAGAGATGGCAGAAGTAGAAACAGAAGAAACAACTTCAGTATGATTATTCACCTGCAGAGTGTGACCACTAGAAGCAACTTGATCAACAGGATCACGCTCATAATTGCCACTCGCAGGAGGTAAACTCACGCCCAGCTGGTGATCAATAGTCATTTCCAAGGCCATCTTTTCAATCGGCAGCGGACTATTGCCACCACTATTCTCACTCTCAGAAGAAGCACTGTCAGCAGGAAGATAATCCTCATCCCTAGGTGATGGCAGGCGACAGGCTTTGCCACCATGATATGAGGAGGATTTGTTCTTATCATTCCTATCAGGGGATTTGTTGTTATCTTTAGGGGTGATTCATTCCGTTTGCGCTTGGGAGTAGTATTGTTCTAGCCAGCATAGTGCGGCACATGCACAGGTTCTTCCTCACGGATTGTATTTCTCACCAGCACTTCTTCCACCTCATATTGAAAACGATAGAAACGACCCCCTAAACATCCCTCGGCAGAGGTAGGAAGCTTATCAACCTCACGGCATCCCAGCTTGGCCCGCACAGAGGAGGGGCGGTTGAGCGTCGACATGTCAATGTCCAGGGTCACCCCTTCCAGCCCTCCAACATAAGACATATTTTTGTCACACCATTTGTTAGGAGGATTTTTACTGATTCTAACCCAAGCTACTTCAAGTAAACCCTCAGATTCTACATCCTCACACCATGGAGTAATGCGCACAACCACACCTAGAGCCTTGAGAGGAATATATTATACAAACGGAGCCTTATCCACCTCCCTTTGATTAGGGAAACGCATCACATACTGCTGGGGGGTAATCAAGTGTGCTGAGCATCTCCACCCCTGCCCAATATACTTCTCAAATTCATCTACCAGTTGCTTAGTGGTAATCTCCCCCTTCACAATCGTGATAATGACCTTAACTATCCTCTCACTAGTCTGACTACTAACAGAATAGTCATGGATATAATGGAAACCCTGCCCTTTAGCTGGGAAAGCGCACATCGCAGGTATGCATTCCCAGGGGACGAAATCAGTGCAAATCACAGATAAATGACCTTTCTTCTTGCATCTAACGCATAGGGCTTGAGGACATTTAGCAGTAGGATGCCCAAAATTAATGATTGCAGATTTGACAAATCTCAGAAGAGGTAACTAACTGATCAGGGATAGGAGGAGGCTCACGCATTTTTTCAGGAGGAGCACTCTTGTCGGTGTTCTTGCCGCTCCCCTCAGCACCCCAGCGATCATGCTGTGCTAGGTGGTCCTGCTGTGAGCCCGCAGCCTTCTCCCAACGATCGAAGTCCATCTCGGCAGATCCCGACGGGGCAGTGGAGGAGGAGGCCCCCAACGCCGTCTTGGAGTCCAGACGTGGCTATCGCGGCCACGTCCACG
>NC_041393.1:648004028-648006698 GCF_002162155.2 Triticum dicoccoides
CCTTCACCGCAGTTGAAACGGCCCGCACCACGACCATGCCGCCCCGCACCGAACCCCTCCTCTCTCATCTTGGGTGGCCTGCAAGGTGAAATAGCAGTGGATCTAGGTGGGGGAGATGAGACAACCTGAGCAAAGGATCTAGAATAGCCTCAGATTTTCCTCTTCCACCAGGAGAAGGAGGGAAGAACCCTAGATTTCTCTCTCCGGCCGCTCCCAGAAGTGGAGGAGGCAGTCCTCCAAATCCAGAATGGGGGGTGGGCGAGAGGCAGCGGCGCCGCGATATATACCAGGGGCCAGGTCCGGAACCCTAGCCACGGCATGGTCATGGCAGTCGGATGCGCCCAAGCCCACGTGTCGCAGATCCGGGTGGGGGAGCGGTTTTCCACCGGTCGGCACCCCAGGATTCCTGAACCGGCTAGGAGGGGAGTACCGCGGCCCCCGTGAATTGCCCCCAAAACATGAGATCCACCGCGGGGGCACGACGACTCGCCGCGCATGACGGCGGCGGCTCCCCAATTCTCCCGCGGGCGGCCTGTAGGTGAGAGGGGAGGAAGACGATCCCAAACCCTAGCAAAGTGGCATGGGAAGGGGATGATGTCCCCGATATCAATCACCTCATCGACGCGCAGAAATCGAGCATCTACCGTGGTTCCCCGATCGTTGAGCAGCAGCAATCGTAGAGCATCCTGCCAGAGAAGAAGTTCGCTGGTGGCGAAGGTGATGGAGCGCGCCGCCATGAGGTCCGGGGCGAACGTGACCCGCCAGCTTGTCGACATCGGCCCAAGAAAATCTTATATCCTCCAATCCCTTCCCTGGAATTGGTTTGAGCCTAAATTTTAAACTATGGACGTGGGACACATACCGTGGGCGAACTGGCGATCGTCCCCGTCCCGTCCACCGTGGCAGCAGCAGCAGAACAAGCGAAAGTAGCCGAGGCGGGCAAGTTGTCCATGAGGCGGTGCCTCCGCAGTAGAGAAGAAGTGGCAGAGGCAGGACAAGATCGTGCTCCAGCCCTAGTGCCCCACGCGTCTCTCCATACTCCGGTCCTTGTACGGTGCCGGCGGTAGCGTGTAGAAGCGTCTGCAGGGAGAGGTCATGGGTCTCCAGCGGGTGGCCGGATTGGCCAGATGCTCAGCCTAGGCTGCAACTCCTTCGTGGATGGGTTCATTGATAACCTTGTGGACGTGCTGTTCTGCGATGACAAGCTGCACGACTGGTCTCATGATTTGGTTTTCATCCATGGATCGAAACCATTTGAGACTAGTCAATCTCTGTCCAGACCAAGCCAATCCAATCCAAAAATAGGTAAACCCCAGACCAAACTAAAATAGTTTAGGGAATTAATCTGTTTCATCCAATCCAAAAGCAGTCCAATAAAAAAGTGACCAAAACTATAGTTTCAGTCCAAACTGTTAGGCCAACTCCAACGTGCGACCCCTACGTCTGGCCCGCCCCATTTCCGGCGGAAATTTGCGCCCGGTTTACGTCTAGACGGACTCTAAACGAACGGACACGCGATAGCTCCTCGCCCGCCATGGGGACGCATGGCGGCCTTCCACCTACCACCATCGCCCATATTTAATGCGCATGATCGGCGGGGCCCGACTGTCATTGACACGGGAGTGGGGTCGCCGTCCTTCTTAATGTGGAAGTCGTGGACCGACCAGTCCACAGCTTTCACTTCCAAGCTGGCCTGCCTTCTCCATTGCCGACATGAGCAAACCCTAGCCACCTCCTCGCTGCCCCGCTCGCCCAGCTCGCCGCCGGCGCCATGGGCTGGCATTGGATCATGGGGAAGCACGAGCGCAAGGCCGGCTCCTCCTCGGGCCGATGCCGCTCCAGCAGATCCGCCCTGCCCGTATCGCCTTCTCCGCCACCTGCTCCGCCAGCATTCCAGATGGCGCCACCAGTGGCCGGCATCGCGACAGGCCATACATCCATGTGGATGTACGCCGTCGCTACTGGGAGACGCCGATGCCGGTGCCGTGGGGAGATGTCCACTTGCTAAATAACTGGCATCTCTCCGCCGACCGCGTGCCGATCCCTCCAGTGCCCGCAAGTGGCTGCGCCCGCCGTGAGGAGATCAACCGACGGTACCGACGCCTCCCATGAGATCTACTGCTGGACTCAAGGTACGCGATAGATTCGCCACTACGGGGTACGTGGCTTCGCGAACAGCACGACCAGCGGCGGCAATCCTTTTTTGTCGGTCGTCCTCCTAGCCCGCGCCGCCCGTGTCCTCCTCGTGCTGATGACAACCCTCCCCAAACGCGGGGTCGTAGGCGTGTGCGCGGCATCACGCCGACGCCTTCTCCCTCCCCGTCCCCGCTACCGCCGTCGCCCATGACCGAGGAGGAGGAGGCTCGTCTCATGAGGCGTGTCATGGAGGACTCCATGAACATGCACGACAAGCGGCAATGGGATGGCCTGGAAACCGCTCTGGCCCTGTCTGCGGCCGGAGACGTGGCCATCCTAGAGATGGACGTCGACGTCAAGGAGGAGGTGCCGGAGGAGGTGCTGGAGGAGGCGCCCATCGCCACGTGGAACCCTCGTCTGGTGGGCCAACGGTGGAGCTGGTCGTCCACGGAGCCGGAGATGGCTGACGCAGTGGGTGTTGGCCCATGGTCAGCCCCCCTCCCCTCCCCCCCCCCGCCGCAGTCACGAGAGCAC